>NW_010097575.1:22541-33049 GCF_000699245.1 Pterocles gutturalis
GGCTCTCTGTAACTTTACCCTTGTCATACCCAGGTACTGGTGGTTCAAGGAGAAGCAGGGCATCCTGGAACACCTCCTTTACAGGTGAGTGAACCTGGGTGAGGAACAACACTGCATGGGGGAAAAAGCGCATGGAGGGTGTGTGGCAGCACAAGATGATCACAACGTGGTTCTAGACCTCATTGTGAACTACAAAAGGAAAGCAAAGGTGGGGGACTTTGCCTAGACCTACGAAAGCAGTTTTTTCTTCTTTCTTTTTTTTTTTTTTTTTAAAGTTGTAAGAGCCACTGCCATTCTGTTAAATGAAAGCACAAATATCAGTTTCATATTTAACACATGCCCTCCAGTATTCTCAAAATTAGTCAAAAGACATGAGTTCTCATGCTTCTTTCTTTTTCACACATGTGTACTCCTGGCTTAAAAGAAACGGAGATCAAGAAAATAATACCTCTTACATTTAACGAAAAATGTTCTAAGAGAATTTGACTCAGGACATACACACTCAAATCTGCATGTACCATCCATTTACCACCTGAATACTGGCCAGTTGTGACTTTTTCACAGGTGGCACATTCACGGAATAGGAATAATCACACTTACTTTCCCATGTAACACAAAAGCACATCGTGTTTTAAGTGTTATCTTGACAAGGTACTTAATATTTGGCTGCCCAGATATTTTCACTCTCGTTAAGTCATAGTTCTGCAGGTTGCTAGTACACCAACCTTGGATATCTAGCCAAATGTTTAAAACACACCTCTAGCTGAGCCATATTTATGTCTTTAAATATTGGCCTTTTAGCCCTGACACACTGACTAGAAAGTGTTACCAAGTAAAATCTTGCTATTTACAAATTCCAAGTATGTACTTTTACTTCTATAAAGAGCCTTTATGCGCTACACAAGGGCTTGCAGAAAACCTTGAAACAAACCACAAAACATGCCTTCATTGTTCAATTGTTTTCTCTTGTTAAAGGAGAAAGAGCAACATGGATAAAAAAATAAGTATGAGGCACAAAACAACCTACTTTAGAAATAATTGGCGTACACAGAATGCATCTAGCTAAAGAAGTCCTACAGCAGGAACAGTCCTAGTAGCAGGAACATAAACTGTACAGTTTCTAAAACTTGTCTGACCCTGAGTGAAGAGTGCAAGGAGCAGGGCAAAGCAAGTCAGTGACAGCCATAGCCTGAACCTCACATGAGTGCTATCGATCTGATTGACTGGGTCAGCTGAAGTGCTGCTGTGCATTACATAGGGAAGAACAACTGAAAATTATGTTGATTCAAAATGGTAAATCAATATTTAACCACGTAGATAGTGGCAGTTGACCTCAGATGCACCTTTAATTAAAAAAAAAAAAAAAAAAAAAGGTGAACCGGAACAGCCAGAGTCATAGATAAACTAGTAATCTGAATTAGTGTGAAGGATTTTTTCTAAGGGCCTGTATAAATGTAGACATTCCTCTGAGCTACTTCATTTCTTGTAGCAAGAAAAAGGTTCCTGCCACCACATTGTATTACACATGAAAAAAGAATAAACCATTTCCTCTCCACCTCGTGCAGTTTGTTTTAAATGGTCCCTCAGATAATCACTAACAAAGAATTGGACCCACTAACACTGAATATTTCACTGCCTCGTGCCTTTTCTGATATATTTGTGCATCTATTGTAATCATACTTTAGAAGAACAATTAAAACAAACAGTAACAATATTAAGATAGGACTCTGACACTGACAGGCTTGTTTGACTGGTTTTAACCACTGCGCATAAAGGGCATTCCTCTCTCAGATAAATTATTTGAATCTTAATCTGAGCCTTAGGGAAAGTCTCCATGGCACAATTCTGGGGAGAAAATAAAAGTTTTTAAATCTTTTTTTTTTTTTTTGGTCAAGTTACACTCCTGAAATACAGAAGCAGTAAAAAAAACCAGAAAGCAGATTTAGGTCACTGCACTTGAATCTCCTACTAACAGTATACCAGCATGTACCTAAGCTGCTGTTGACTTGGAAAGTGAGATTCCTGAGGCATCATCTATGCAGCCAGGCTACCAGATCATAGTGCACAACAGGTGATTCAAAGAAATATGGCCTCATCGACAGAATAATAACATTGGACTAATACTTTAAATCCATCAGAGACACCTTAATCCATTCAATTTAAATAAAAACCACTATTAAACCAGCCTCTCTTCATCTGCAAGATCACTAAATTACTAGTCTGGAAATCTAGGGTCAGCTCCTTCCTTTTTCATAGGTGTCTGTCATTGCCAGCAAAGTACATCAGATGTCTTTTCTTCCACTCAATTCTGCCTATGTAGCAGAATGATAACGATACTAAAAACAGAATGAGGTTTCTTCTTGAGACCAGGTATTTCATAGCCATAAATACAATTTAGATTTTAAGTACTCCTAATCAAAGTGAGACTAAAAAACCGTGACATTGGTCTTGTCAGGCTTAAAAACTTTAATTATTCTAGGATCTCTAAACATGTAAAGCTTTGATGATACCATTTCTTCACACAAGCTGAAGCCTAAACATCATGAAACACTTCATGTAATACTACCCACTACACTTATTTGAGACAATCATCTCCACCATTTCCATTTTTTGAGCAGGGAAAGGAGGAGATTAGGCCTTCTGAATCAGCTATAAAAGGCCATAATCACCTGCTATTTTACTGCCTAGTGATTCAGTGCCACGAGGTCCTTCTGCAATCTTTTACAAGTGGCCTTCCTCCTTACCAACCTGAACATCTTAAATGCAATGCAAGCAAAAGATAACACACTTAAGTAAGAGTGAGAGTTCCTAAGGTAGCTGTTTCTAGTCACAAAAGAGTTTGTGATTAAGCTAGACTGTTTTACTAACATATCTAACACCCAGTTCCCTGATATAGGAACCTTTCAGTACTGAAAGATTACAAGAATCCAAAAGGAAAAAAAAAAAAAAAAAAAAAAAACAACAGAAAAAGAACTAACAAAAAGACTATATTACTCATCCACCAGGAAGTATTAAACCAAGACATTTCTCATAGTTCACTTAACCCCAGAACTATAAGCATTATTGTATGCTTGCACTACAACTCCTACATAAACCTTCACTACTAGCCACTAACAGAAATAAGTCTTAGACCCCAAGATTTCAACCCAGCATGGCCATTCTTTACTTCTCCTTTCCCTGAAGAAGGGAAAGCATAGTATTTCTAATTTTATGAGTGAAGCACAGATGACAAGTTATTTCCCCAGCATATATCAAGGTAGTAACAGAGCTAAGAAAAGCATTTTTGACTCCCTGTCTGGCACCAGTGATCAAATAAACATTGCCTTCATCCTATATCTGAAGGTGACAAAATACCTCACCAAACCCTAATGAAATTACACAGATTAGTAAGATTAACTCATTTAAATAAAATTTAGCCCTCCAGAAATCTCCTTCAAATGCCACCTAATTCTTTAATCCCTTGAAAAAATCCTAGGTCCTCTGCCACAAACCTTCTAAGTTTTCCATACTGCAAAATCTCGTATTCATACTTAAAATACCCTTATCTCTCTACTTAACACTGCAGTATTTCTGAGATTTACAGATTTAAGTAAGAAAATGTTTGGGTTTTTTTAAATGATGACCAGCTGAAGTAATGGACTAAGTCTGCGGACGCTAAAAACCACAAATCGGTCTTCAATTTACCATTTGCGTGTCAAGACAGCATTGTCCAGCTGGTGTATCCAGAAAAACGTCAGGTAAAACTGATCAAAGTCATATTTAGCCATTGGAAAACAAGAATAATAACTTCCCACCACTTCTTGGGGCAGTTGAAAATGGCACATTTTATGACAAATGAGATCATTGCAAATTATACTAGGACATCAGTTTAGTTGCTTTTTAATGACCAGAGCCAGAACTCCTCAACTGCAGCAAGAGTTAGCATTTACTGAATAAAATTTTCTGTTACTAATACTCTCTTAAACACTAAAAAATTCCAAAACAAACAGGAATGACTGCTAGGAAGACAATAGTTATACTGCTGTAGTCCACTGTGCACTCCTTAAGAATACTAACTGCATACTCATATAAGAACTTTGCCTTTTTTCTGACACTATTTACTACTAAAGTAGTAGCAGCTACCGTGGAACAGAGCAAAACTTTAGCCAACTATGTTTATTTTGTTGACAGGATTTCTCAAGATCTCCTGACAGGAAAGCACATTTTCTTAACACTGCTAACTTCTCTTCTCAGCAATACTATTATGATTGATGAAATGACTGGTTAACTAAATATTAGATTTCAAAAATCTGGCACATAATTTAATGAGGAAATTTCTTTTACACTGGCTGCTAAATTTTTGAGAGCATCCACTGTGGCCTAATTATTTTAGTTCTAAACGCTCACTATATCTTTTTTATTCATGATTTTTATCTGCATGGTTCAGAAAAGTTTTACATCTCCTTTGAAGATATAAGTCAGAAATCTGGCAAGCAATGGAGGCATCGTGTTTTCATAATGCCTGGGTCTGGGGGGCTCTTGATAGACAGAGTAACTGTGAATCAGGGAATAATAAGCTTCTCTGAAGTGAATTTTTAATTACTGCAGAGCCTTAATGCAGTTCACTGAGGCCATGAATGTCATCCAGGATATATTTTTCTAACAGCTTTCTTTTCCTTTAGTGCCCCTTTCTGTTAAAAACAGAGTACATGTTGTTGTTACTAAAGCTGGAGTGATACAGGCATATCCCTGGTGACTCCACATATTATTTACTTATTTATTATTTTATTATTAGTTTATTAACATATTATTAAATTATTATTTACTGTAAAATATCTAGGAGATTTAGACTTAATGTATTTATTACTTGGGTGAATTTGTTCAGGTGTTACTTCTCTTCTGGTAACGGAATTTTTGAAACAAAGTATTTACTTCCCTTTTATTTCATCAATGAATGGATTTCATTGCCAAAATAACCTCTTCTAGTCAAAGACTATGTTTAAATAACATTAGAAAAGTAGCTGCTCTTTGCCAAAAGGATGCTGACCATTTTTCGTTGTCATTCAAGGGAAGTTCCTATCTATAATTGACAAACGATTTCAAACCAATCTGATGCAATCCTCCAAACATCCCACATGACATGCTCTGACTTACATTTAACATTAATTGTACAGCTCCTTGACTGCAATACTGATGCCATAGAAAAGAATCAGCATAAGAAATTGTTATTTAAAGTTTCTCAGCGGTAAGTTATAATTAATACTTCCTGTCAATTTCAAGATACTTAATCACCCAGCAGCATACTGTGCTCAGTATACTCACAAGTGGCCTGCATTTGTATTTTCCTGTATATTTCTTCCCAAAAGAAATGCTTTATCCATTCAAACAAGCTTCTACAAATCACAGTGACTTCCTTTTAACTAAAGGTAATAGTAGACAAAAGTGGCACGTTAGCTGGAAGCGTGATGCAGTGGTCTTGTTGCAGCTTGTCTTTTGCACAATGTAAAGCTTAGTTAGTTCGATAAGAGCATGCTGCACTAGGAAGTAAGTATTATTTGGAGGAGAATTAATTATTTTCAGTTGTCATTGAAGCGTTGCACCAGGCCTTTAATTTGCATACAACCTGACTATATTTAGTATCTACTCATGTATCCATGCTAAATCAGCATTGCTTCATTAGCATACAGAGATTACCTTTCTGCTCATATATCTTCTAAGATCTTCCTAAGACTTCTTACTATTAGAAGGTATCATACTTCAGTTTAAAAATAAGCATGTAATCATATATATAATACTCATAGGTACTCAGATTTCTCCTAATTTTCTGCCTTTCTGTTCAATGTATTCCTCAGTGTGCAATAAATGGCTGTAATTGATATTCGGCTTCTAAAGGACTCTTCTCTGGAAGCTGTAGTGACTCATGACTTGCACAGAGTTTGGTAAACATGTGAAATGATCACAACTATCTGTTTTTTTGAAAAGCATTCAATACTTGATCTCACAGGTGAATTTGTAACATGTTGTCACATTACCTAGTCATATCTTTATTTCTGTACAGGTCATCACAAAAAGAACATCAATGGGTTTGTGTGGTAGTGTGCCTTGCATGTTAGTGTGACAACAATGATGTCCCACGCAAAGTTATGACTGTACTGTGATGATAACTACTCCTTTAGAGCTAAATGCAAGTACTCATGGTAGGCTTGACATCAATGCAAAAAGCTAGACCAAACCACAAATACAAGAAGGCATAACATCATTCCCCCTGTGGTATCTAGGGGGTTTCTAGGAGGGAAAAAGGAACAACATCAAGAGAATGTTCTCAATTTACAACAAGATGACAAGGAGATCCTAATTTACTTGTCTACTTGATAATTAGATAAATAATTGGGGGGAAAAAAAATCTTACCAGACAACTTTGAACTCAAGCTACAAACTCAACCGTTCTAAGAAGCTTGCCTAGAGTGGCTAAGTAAGGGACAGTAAAAAAGTGTGTTTGGTAAAGTCACAGTCAGGAACCATTATTTCACCCTTATTTACCCTATAAAGTCACCTTAATCGCCCTCTGAGGGGCTGCTGCTGCATTATAAAGGTCAAATAAATAGGATGAGAACATGAATAGGTATACATAGGCTATCATTAAAATGTGTATGGTAAGAAAGCTCCTCTTCAAGTGTTTTTCCTCTCCTTGAAAATAACTAAAATTGGGCTCATGTTGTGGCAATAAACTGGGAAGAGTTTTAGTGCCACAAGAGGAGCTGGGAAATAGAGAATGTATGGAAAAGTATTTTACCCAGCTACACACAATTTACATTCCTCATCTTTCAAAGTCCTGGATGACTGCATTTATTACCCTTTTTAAGAAGCAGATTTTTGCTAAAATGCCTTTTTCATGTTGTGTAAATGTGGACAAAATTTTCCTAATGAATAAGAATACAGTGAACTCACTGAATGTAGAAGACAAAAATTATATGGCCTCTCACTACAATTCACAAAGAAATAAGTATCAAGATTTTTATTCTCTGCCACATTTGTGTTATAAGCCAAGAGTAATTCTTCCACAGTCAACAGACCCAGACCAAGATAAAGCTTCCACATCTCAGGCTCAGTACCCTTATAGATGCACTGGTTCCGAAGCAAAGAGACTCCACTTTGTAGAAGAAAGCAAGCTCGTTTTTGGGAGCAGGTCCTCTCAGGCCCAGGTTAGCTCTGTACAGAGAGTGCTTCTGGAGGTCTCACAGAGGTGGTAATCCTAAAGGAGGATGAGAAGAGGCTATGATGCACAGGGCAAGGAGAAAGTTGAAAAGAAGACAGGAGCTCAGAAAGGTTAATTCCTATGCTTTTAAGGGATGGTTAAGGAAAGTCTCCATACATATTGCAAAATATCTTGCTCTTAAAAGGAGGGTAGAAACAGTGAGGAAGAATGTCCAGCTTTGTAAGGACTAGGTCCTGTTGGTAGCAGTTGGTTCAAACCAAAATACACGTCTCTACGTAAATACTGCAGACCAATGTTTCCCATTGTTGATAAGCTACAGCATGTGGAACCTTTGGCATATGACACGAAAATTTAAATCTTATTAATGTTCTCTTATTTTAATAGATTCATGTTTTGTATTTTAAGAGAGAGGTGCTCAAGCTCACAGACTTAGATTTTCAGGGCAGTTAGGCACCTGCTCTCTGAGTATGGCTGGAAGTATCGTGTGTGTTTGAAGTACATTTTCTAGCTGCACACTTTGAACTTGGGCCAGAATTTCAGAGTTCAGTATCCAGCAGCTCCTAGCATTTCACTGCATCCTGCTGGGTGCTAAGTCCTTTCGAAAAATCAGACTACTGAGGCACCCATGTGAAAGTACAGTTCATAACTCACCCAAAGAAAAACCAGTTTTCACTGCAACAGTCAAAGCATTTGTTAAATAAGAACTATTGCTCTGTCAAGCCACAACTGTCTATGTCCCACATTTCTGGTATTAGTTATAAGAAAAATGCAGTTGAGAAAGTGTACTTTTTCCTACTACTTCTCTTTAATTCTTTAATAGTAAAAACAGTTTTGTCAAAACTTTCATTTATTAAGGTCTTCACAGACACCCAGCAAGATTTAGAGTCCATATTTTTTGCTTCAAAGCACCTGAAGATAGAGGTGTGAAGTGACAGTGCAACCTTCTCTGACTACCATATCATAATACTAATTTCCTTTTCAGTAACAAGATGTAAATGCAAACATGCTTTAAAAGTATGTATAGTTTTGCTTTCAGTCCATATCCTCATTCAGCTGTCTGAAAAAATGATAGATCTATGCATGTTTGTTAGATAAGCAAAACCTGCACTTTAACTAGTATGTGTTTGTTGTGTTATCCATCAAAAGTAGTAAGAAAACAACCTATCATCATTCAGGGCAGCCTCAAATGGGACCACTTAACATGTTGCATTATCAAAGTGGTAATTTTTGATAAGCAAATGGTGCATTTATAGAGATTTCATGATGCCTTACATCAGGATTTTAATAACATTGCTCATCAGTGAGACAGAGAAGCCTACCTCATACTGGGTAAAACCAACTGCTCAGGATTTAGCCAAGCACCAGGACAGACATTAGTGGGCTCTGTTTATTCTCCCAGACAGTAATTACCCAAAGTATACTTGTCTCTCAACAGGGAAGGGTTGGGAAGAAAGACAGAACAACTTTAACTGGATTAATGATTAAGAAATCATGGAAGGCTGAGAGAAGATGGAGCTGATAGATCCTCAAAGAGAAAAGAGAGAACATTGAAAAATCCTTGCTTTCATTCCCAGCATAGGTTTCTCTTTTGAAGTTGTAGGCTATGTATATGCCCAAGGGCCATTACTGTAACTACATGGAGCAGGAAAACATCTATATCTTGCTCTCTAAATACAGGGACAGAGAAAAGGAGCAATCTTTTGGAACTCAAGTTCTGACAAGCAAGGAAGAAAGAGAATCACAATTAAGCTGAGTCATGTGGGTCTTTAAACACAGACAGTGAGGCTGAAAGGATTTGCAGGCTTTAAGAATGAAATGTTTTTCTTTACTTTTACCTTGACCCAAGATCGTCTTGATCATGGTTGCATTAAACTAGCAAAACAACATAGTATGCTATTGAGCCAGCCATGGCAATACTTTAAAGCCAGAAAGGATCAACACTGAGAGTGCACTCCATAGCTCTGCTGAGAAATTTAGTGGGTACATTTCCTACTTTCTTGCAAGAGCAGTTTGGGCTTGGTAACCAAGGTCTGTATGGACTGAGTTAATTAACTTAAATTAAAATTTATTTTTTTAAAAAAAACACAACTGAAACAGGCATTTCCAGAAAAAAAAAAAAATTCTTTCATTTCCACCAAAGTGCATTTTTCCAGAAACTCCTAATACTTTCAGAGTGCGTCAGCAACATTACTCTGAATTCAGTCAGCTCAGACTAAATGTGATTTCCTTTACACATAGTTGAGTTCTACTGAACTAGAACTGAGTTACACAAAACATGAAAGCACTAATACTCCAAGCATTGACACACATATTCAACTCACAACAAGCAAGTAACCCCATTTAGTTCAGCTGTTGATGCCATGTTAAGTATAAGCACAACTGTTTCCAGGATCCAGGTCTAATCTAAATTTCTAACCTATAAAAATGCCTTAATGTTCTTATGGAATGGTAGAATACACACACACATACAGAAAGTAATGATCCTTTCTCAATGGGACGCAAAGCCAACTGCCAGCAAGCAAGGCGGAAGATGGGGATTTTTTTTTTATTAGGCTTCAGGATAAGAAATTGTCCAATTCTGATGAGAATACCAATTTTAGGTTTTAATTATTATTTTAATGCAGTTAATTTCATCTGCAATTACATATTTCATTTTACTATTTAATAAAATATTACAGTGGGAAATAAATCAGCAGATATGCATGTCTAAACCTGAAACTTCTGGTGTAATTTGCATACAAAACCTCGAAGAGTTGCAGTCAGTGGCTCAATGTCCAGTGGTGATTGGTGTTCCTCAGGGGTCAGTACTGGGATAGGTGTTGTCCAACATCTTTGTGGGAGACATGGACATTGGCATTGAGTGCACCCTCAGCATGTTTGCCAATGACACCAAGCTGGGTGGTGTGGTCGACAGACTGGAGGGAAGGGATGCCATCCAGAGGGACCTTGACAGGCTGGACAAGTGGGCCTCTGCAAACCTCACGAAGTTCAACAAAGCCAAGTGCAAGGTTCTGCACATAGGTTGGGGCAATCCAAGCAGAAATACAGGTTGGAAGGAGAACGGATTGAGAACAGCTCTGAAGAGAAGGACTTGGGGGTGCTGTCTGATGAGAAGCTCAACATGACCCGGCAGTGTGCGCTAGCAGCCCAGAAAACCAACTGCGTCCTGGGCTGCATCAAAAGAAGAGTGACCAACAGGTCGAGGGGGTGATTCTCCCCTTCTACTCTGCTCTCATGAGACCCCACCTGGAGTACTGCGTTCAGCTGTGGGTCCCCCAACATAAAAAGATATGGACCTGTTGGAGCGAGTCCA
>NW_010097576.1:0-1266 GCF_000699245.1 Pterocles gutturalis
GATGGCAAACACCAGGCAGGTCCCACCAGTCCCACTGTGCCTCAGTTTCCCCAGGTGCTCTTGGGACACTTGTGAAAGCCCCGTGTCCCCTCCCTGGTCCCTCTCCCCACACCCAGGGCAGGGCAGGGCAGGGTCTGTCACAGCCCAGCCTGAGCCACCTTTGTCCCTGCTCCCCGCAGCCGGCTGCACACCCACCATCAAGGGACAGCCACCGCTTCCGCCATGGCATGGGGCTGGGAGTGCCACCGCTGCAGCAGGTCCCCCCACCCACAGGAGGACCTTGAAGGCATGATGCCAAATGGCACCAGACCCCCCCCGGGGAAGGGACAGGACATGGTCCCAGCCGAGCGGTACCCAGGTGGGGGGCAGAGCCCCTCCCGCCCGCGGGCACGGTGGGTGCAGGCAGCAGGAGTCCGAGGGCTGAGCAACACCTTCTATTGCTTCCAGTGTGACAGGGACACCCCGTGCCCCAGCTGGGGACAAAACCACAGAGCTGTTCCCACCCGGGGACACGGCCAAACCCAGTGGGGAGACGTGCCCGCAGCCACCCCGGTCCCAGCGCTGCTTCCCAGCCCCCCGGCCCCCGCGGGGTCTGGGGACATGTCCTGGTGAGAGGGGCTGTCCGGGACCCCTCCCCGCTCACGCCGGGCACTGCAGGTTGCAGTAGTCGGCAGATTCGAAGAAGCCGTAGACGTTGACGAGGGGGAACATGACGAGGGCCCCCAGGAGGGAGCCCAGCTGCTCCATGGCCCCGTACCACACCAGCGCGCTGTGGCTGCGGCTCCGCAGGATCACCCCGGCCATCACCTTCAAGTAGGAGAGCGTCCCGGTGAAGAGCACCCAGGAGAGGACCTGGCGGCAAGGGGGGGGAGAGCAATCAGCGGGGCCAGGGATGTCCCCCGCCATGGGGACAGGGGACATCATGGTGAGACCAGAGCCAGGGGTGATTCCCAGGTGAGAGGGACTCTGTGACTTACAATGGTGGCATCGCCCCACTGGGACTGCTGGAGGAGCGGGCAGGGGCTCATCACTGCGATGGCCATGTTGTAGGCACCAAAGCCTGTCCCCAACACCGTGAGAGTGCCCAGCAGGGCTAGGGACCTGCAAGGGACATGCAGGTGACATTAAGAAGTGCTGCCACCCGAGCCCCGGCAAGCAGCACAACCCCATCCTCCCCTCCTGGGGTGTCCCTGCCCCCTGGGCACGGGCACCCTGGGGACCCTCTCCCCACTGGTGCCTTCACCACCCACGATTGCAAACCAGGGG
>NW_010097576.1:1276-2314 GCF_000699245.1 Pterocles gutturalis
CCACCTGCTGGGCAGGAACATGGCCAGGATGCAGGCGAGGGGGTTGGCCATGGAGCTGAGCGTGGCGGCCAGGTGGTAGGCGGTGTTGCCGTAGGGCAGGCAGGAGTAGGACTGCACCGACGGCAGCACCCCGTTCGTCAGCGCGCTCACCCACGCGATCATGAGGTAGATGAAGATGAGCTTGGCCAGCGGGTAGTAGATCTTCTCCGGTGGGATGTCCGCAAGCCCCGTGGCATCCTTCGGGCATGGGCAGACCCTCCTCAGCTGAGACGCAGCTCCATCATCAGAGAACTGGTCAAATGAGCTCAGCACGATGTTGCTGGGGAAGAGATGCTGCTGGGAGAGCTCCCAGACCTTGGGCTGCCTGGCGAGGAAGAAGAACCACCATCATGGCAGCCATGAGGAGGAAGAAGACAAGGGTGGAGAAGTTGGCTGGGAGGTAGTCGGACACCATCTCGAAGATGGTGATCTCCACGGTCTCGTTGCCCACAGTGATGTTGGACATGCGGGAGCTGTTGACACAGGTGGAGACGCCGGAGCCCTGGCCCAGGGCGATGAGAGCGGGGATGAGCCCACTGAGCCCTTCGCCGATGAAGAAGGAGTTCAGGTACTGGGGCTGCAGCTGCATCATGAAAGGCAGGAAGGTGACGGAGGAGGTGCAGTCCACCAGTGCCAGGAAGAAAGTGAGGAGCAGGAAGGCGGGGGTCTTGGCCGCTGCCCGCCGATGGAGGACGTGTAGTCCCAGAGGAAGGCCAGCAGCAAGGAGGCCACGACGCCCACGGCCAAGATCACGTAGATGACGGCCACCTCCTTCAGCAAGCCCGGCCGAAAGCGGTGCATGAGGGTGACAAAGAGCGGCCCCACGTTGGCCATCTGGATGATGATGGTGATGTAGGAGGGCAGGTCCCACTGCTCCGGCAGCACCCGCACCAACAGCGGCAGCTCGACCCACAGCCCGTTGATGGTCACCCAGGAGCCCGTCCCGAAGGCGCAGGCCAGCAGGTGGGTGAGCAGCACCATGACGCGGGGCGGGGGTCC
>NW_010097577.1:0-15824 GCF_000699245.1 Pterocles gutturalis
TGACTCACAGAAAAACTTGTTTTCAAAATGACAGGAGATACTGTTGAAGATTGTGAAAAAAAAACCTAAAAATAATGCTCTACTAAGAATAAATTTAAAGATGCAAACAGTGAGTCTGACTTTTTGGGTACTAGGGATTTGTGAATTAAATTAAATCCAATTTGTTGGGGGGGACAATGATTTTGAATAATGATAAAATTTAAACAACTTTAATTTCTCCTCAAAAGAAAAAGAAAAAAAAAAGGGGGGGGGGGGGGAACTTGTGTTCTGACCTGGACTGCAGCTACCTATTTTATAAAATGCCTCTGCCAAAAATAGAAAGATTGAGGTAATTTCCTCATATTCAACTGGGTTTCCAGACTGTACTATATAACATAACATTGGTACTTTACAGCTGTTCATCTCAGATGTCTTATGAAGGGAATAAAATTACAAGAAATGAAAACTAATACCCACTAAAGAAAAGCATTTAATTTTTAAATCATGTGTATGTCAACTTGCAATGATGTGACATCTACAGAAATACATGTTTGTTCATCACCTATGGGATATTCAATAGTTTACAATGAGGATCAAAATTAATAAGTGGTATGAGATATTTGTCCGTCTGGTCACACAAGGTTTGTTTATTCTCCAAAGGGAATGATAACAACACAACTGTTCAAAGAAGTAAGTACAGGGATGCTTACAAGTCAGATTTTAAATGTTTTAGGAGCTATTTTGGGTGACAGTAAATGATGGCAACATGTCTGTGGAAATCAGTGCTGACCCTCCTAGTAAGATGAGCCAAAAGACGGTGAAGCCGGCATAAGGTACTACGGCAAACAACAAGTGAAAATAAAAACTAATTTACAACAATCTGAGCTGTAAATATGGTGAGGAAATAAGCTAAAAGTTTCCTCACAGCCCTGCAACATATCTGAGATCTCTACTCACACCTTCACAGCCAACTACCTTTTTGACCTAACCACCTGCTTACACAGGTAGGTGCATGTAATGGGTGAATGAAGTCCACCATGACTGTTCTATTTCAACATACAGATTTATTACAAACTCCCTTTGCCTGTCAGAATGGTATGAAGCCCATTTTTCCCTGCCATGAATAGCTTCAGACATTGTGAATGAGAGTAATTTCACTGGCTCGGTGGATTAAAATCAGTAGACCAGTGATGCCAGTTTGTCATCAGGCCACTGGCTTCCTAGGAGGTGACGTGAGGCTTTAGCTTTGTTTCAAACCTGTGGTCAAATTCTCTCCAATTGCCTCAAGATCAAGGTTTCACTTTATGCTTGCAACATCAGTAAATGCCTGTTAAGTGTGGCTCCTATTTTAAGAAAACCAATCGGAACACAGAATTAAATATTTTCTCTGAGGGCCATTATTCATGTGGGGATGAGAAGGAAACAGAGTATGTGTAAACCAAAGTAGAACTCACTAAGCTTTTTTATATATATGTAATGTTATTTCAAGAACCCTGTGTTTCTTTTTTTCTTTATATTTTCCATCTCTTTGAGTTGTTCCACTTTTCTTAATGAAACTTCAGGAGACCACACTAGTCTATAGTCTAGACTTAAACTGGCAAACTATGTTGTTCAAGAGTAAATGTATTTACCAGACTAAGCAAGCAAAGAGTTTTTCAAGCATGTGTTCATCACTTCTACCCACGTAGCTTATCCAGTCCTCTTCCATGCCCTCCTGCTTATTATGGCCTCCTGTTTAATATATGTATTTCATAGAATCATAGAATGGGTTGGGTTGGAAGGGACCTTTTAAGATAATCTAGTGCAACATCCCTGCCATAACCAGGGACATCTTTCACTAGGTCAGGTTGCTCACAGTCATGTCCAACAT
Organism: Pterocles gutturalis; assembly: GCF_000699245.1. Classification (NCBI taxonomy): domain Eukaryota; kingdom Metazoa; phylum Chordata; class Aves; order Pterocliformes; family Pteroclidae; genus Pterocles; species Pterocles gutturalis. The sequence goes on from NW_010097577.1 coordinate 1,850, forward strand.
GACATTGAACACTTCCAGTGATGGCACATCCACAACTTCTCTGAGCAAGTTCCAGTGTCTCATCACCCTCTTCTTCCTTCTGCTCAATCTCAATCTACCCTCTTTCAGGTTAAAACCACTGCCCCTTGTCCTATCACTACAGACCTTGTTAAAAAGTCTCTCTCCATCTTGCTTGTAAGCCCCTTAATATATTGAAAGGCTGCAATAAGTTCTCCCTGGAGCCTCCTTTTCTTCAGGCTTAACAACCCCAACTCTCTCAGCCTTTCTTCATAAGAGGGATGTTCCATCTCTTTGATCATTTTTGTGGTCCTCCTCTAGATCTGCTCTAGCAGGTCCATGTCTGTCTTGTACTGGAGACCTCCAAGCTGGACTCAGTATTCTATGTGTCATCTCACTAGAGTGGAGTAGGGAGGGTAAAATCATCTCCCTTGACCTGCTCACCGTGTTTCTTTTTATGCAGCCCAGGAAAAGATTGGCTTTCTGGGCTGCAAGCATGTATTGCCAGCTCATGTCCAATTTTTAATTACACCAGTATCCCTAAGTGCTTCTCTTCAGAGCTGCTCTCAATTCATTCATCCCCCAGCCTGTATTGATACTGGGGATTGCTCCTATCTAGGTGCAGGATCACCCCTCAAAACTGTCATGTTCCCTCTGGATGGCATCCCTTCTCTCAAGCATACTGCACCAGTCAGCTTGATGTCAGCCACAAACTTGCTGAGGGTGCACTAAATCCTTCTGTGTCTTTGATTAAGAGATTAAATAGATTTGGTGTCGGTATGGACCCCTGAGGGACACGACTTGTTACTGCTTTCCACTTGGACATTAAGTCATTGACTGCAAGACTCTGGATGTGGCCATCCAGCCAATTCATTATCCACTTAACAATCCTTCCATCAAACCCATATCTCTCCAATTTAGCTGTAAGAATGCTGTGTGGGACCATATAAAAATCCAGGTACACGACATCTGTAGTTCTTTCCTCATCCATTGAGGCAGTCACTCCATCATAGAAGGCCACTAGATTAGTAAGGCATGTTTTGCCCTTGGTGAAGCCATGTCAGCTGTCTCAAATCACATCTCTCTCTTCCAAATGTTTTTACAAACCTTCCAGGAGGATATGTTCCATGATTTTACCAGGTGCGGAGGTGAGGCTGAGTGGTGGGTAGTTTCCAGGGTCCTCCTTTTTACTCTTTTTAAAAGTGGATATGACATATCCCTTGTTCCACACACTGGGGACTTCACCTGACTGCCATGACTTTTCAAATGCCATGGGGAGGGGCTTGGCAGCTACAGTAGTCCATTCCCTCAGGACCCTGGGATGCATCTGGTTAGGACCCATGGACCTACACATGTTTACGTTCCTTAGGTGGTCTTGAACCTGATCTTCACTTATGATGGGTGGGACTTCATTCCCCTAGTCCCTGCCTTGAGGTTCAGGGGCTTGAGAGATTTGCACTCTTAGAAACCTTTATCTTTCTGTAACTGGAGTATATATCTTGTAAAATGCATAGATGCCTTCATCTCAACATTATTTTAATCTAACAGAGGTTTAATAAAGATTATGAGGTAATTATTGTCACATGGACAATTAAACCAGAGTAATACACATAATTAGACATTTTACTTATGCTGTTCCTCAGATACTTCAGAGAGGCCCTGGCTTCCTTGGAAAATTTTAAAAAGCTACCAGGAGCAGAGCTGCACTCCTACGTACCACCTTTCGTGTCCTGCTAAGACTCAATTCTTTCTGTTTATGAAGATTCATAGAAAATGTAAGGCTTTGTATCATGTGTATCCATATTTCCTATGTAGCAGGTAGGGCTCAAAAAAATCCTTTGGCAAATATTTTATGCCTTACATTTTCTCTTATTAGAGAAGTCTTCTCTGGATTATCTGTGAGCTTTTGAGTAGAGGCTTTCCCCCACCCCAGTAAATCAATCAGAGACTCTAAGAAAGCTTAAATTCAGAAGAAAATACAGATTTCAGAAATAGCTAAAACTGGAGGTGCATCTGAATGTAGTACAGGGATATGTTGTCAGACACCAGGAGAAGGACTACTAGGCATAGGTACACAGTTTTGTATGAAATCTAATAGTACAATTTGTGTAGCTGTTGTGGCTTAAACGCAGCCACTCACTCACCCTCCCCTGTCCCAGGGGATAGGGGAGAGAATTAGAGGGGTAACAGTAAGGAGGCTCAAAGGCTGAAATGAAAAAGCAAGTGGAAACCTGTGTCTGGCACATTAGTAAGTGAAAGTCTAGAATGTAAGAACAAAATTAAAAGTGAAAACCAAAATTTCACAAACAAACCAGAAGCTGGTTCAAAAATTTAGGGGTTTTTTGTCATTATGAAAAATATTTATAATTTTGAGCTGTTTATTGTTTCAGGGTTGCTTTTCTTTTTCTTCACCATTTTAAAGGTATACTCTGTTACTATTAATTTTCCAGACTACTCTGGAAAATTACTTATCCTCATAACATGATCAATCCTCCTGTCTTTGATAACACACTGCTCTGAATTATGATCCCAATTAAAAAAAAAATCAAAAACCTGCTTATTAGCTTAAAAATATATAATTTATGTTACACGTCTGTAACAAGTGAGTGTATTAGCCTTTTATTTCTAAGCCAGCAAGAAATTCATATTTAGCAAAAAAACCTCCACAATCTGTTGTATTAAATATATTGAAGAATACAGCAGAAATACTGTAGTGCTACAGTAAGAACTGGATGTAGCCAATAGCAAGGACTCATAATAAACTTACTTTTGAATTATACAAGTTATGCTGTACAGGAAATACACATTTCTTGTCAATATTAATTTTATTATATATACCATTGTATCCACACAGCGAAAAATCGGTGCCAGCTTCAAATCAAATATGTCTTCTTTTTATATCAGTTAGAGGAGCACTGTGTATTCCTATTTTATCAAAAAAATATATATATAACTGTATACTTTCTTCAAGATGTCTTATGATTGTGAGGGCATTATAAAAATTCAAGTCTTCTACACAGACCTGTAAAAATCAATCTTGTAGAACAACAGAATGTGTATTAAGAACTGCATCCAAACCCCAGGTGTTTTGAAATATCAGATGATACATGGAAGCCATCTCACAGTCACTTTAGACTCACGTGACTTAAAAAACCTGGAAGTTCATCTCATGTTTTAGGGAAATTGAATGAAATTGGCACTATGGCTGGTTTGGTACTGAGGCATCCATACAGCTCACATCCTCTAGGTCTTAAATACAGTTGTGCACTTACTCCCACTCCTTTTGACAGAACACAATAGGATTAAAGTTAATCTGACTTGTCTGTGATAAACCACTCTGGAACTTTCTGCACTCATAATCCCAGTATGTGGTTCTTGGCTTCATTAATATTTTCAATTGCTACTCGTAGGTGTAGGCAGTTTTTGATTACTCGAGGGGCAGGTACACTGAGCAGGAGGAATCCTGCTACTGTCAAAAAGTAGTTTCACAGCTGCTCTGTGAAGGCTTTCCAGATTGCATTTATTTCATGAGGTTTGGGGTGGTTTTTTTCTGTTTATCATTATTACATGAGTTGTCAAGTGTCATGGTTTAACCCCAGCTGGCAACTAAGCCCCACATTGGGCACAAAAAAGGACTGTTGTAGTTTTGAACCCAGCTAGCAGTAAACACCACGCAGCCACTTGCTCACCCTTCCCCTCCGCCCCCGGCATGGGGGAGAAAATTAAAGGCGTAAAGGGAGAAGAGGCTTGTGGGCTGACATAAGAACAATTTAATAACTAAACTACAATAGACTTGAAAACAATAATGATAATAATAATATACACAAATATACAAATGTACAAATGAGTGATACACAGTGATACTGTTTACCACAGTGAGGTGTGAGCTCAGCCTGTTCCTGGCTAATGATTCTGGAGCAGGGAGAGTCCTGAAACTGCAACCCCAGGAAAAGGAAAAGCTGACCAAGAGACTGAGAGCCAACTGAGAGAGCGAGACAACACCAAGAGAGGGGCAACCCAGAGAAAGAAAGAGAGGACTTCCGGAGAGAGCCTCATCTATGTACTGGGCATGTAGTGCATGATATGGAATATATCATTGGCCAGTTTGAGTCTCAGTCCTAAACTTAAGGTCAAATCCCAGGCTAGTAATGACAGCTGTGCTCCCTCCTAGCTTATTCTGCACCTGCAGGCACTGGCACAGGAGAGAAGCCGAAAAGTCCTTGACTGTCCTGGCAACAGTTGTAAACACCAGTATGTTATCAGCATTCTTCTCAGCACAGATCCAAAATATAGCCCCACACTAGCTACTATGAAGAAAGTTAACTCTGTCCCAGCCAAAAACCAGGATATTATGGCTGTTGATACTATATCTTCCAGAAACAGAATTTGGGGCAAAATTTACCCATAGGAAAGCAGCTACAGCTTTTTCATCTTCAGACAGGACACTAAGATCAACAGTAACAACAATATATCCTGCCTTTGATTTTACACGATAGAATCATAGAATCAAAGAATCATAAAATCATAGAATGATTTGTGTTGGAAGGGACCTTAAAGATCATCTAGTTCCAACCCCTCCGTCATGGGCAGGGACATCTTCCACTAGACCAGGTTGCTCAAAGCCTCATCCAGCCTGGCCTTGAACACCTCCAGGGATGGGGCATCCACAGCTTCTCTGGGCAACCTGTTCCTTTGCCTCACCACCCTCACAGTAAAAAACTTCCTACTAATATCTAATCTAAGTCTACACTCTCTCAGCTTAAAACCATTACCCCTCATTCTGTCGCTACACTCCCTGATAAAGAGTGCATCCCCATCTCTCCTGTAGGCCCCTTGTAAGTACTGGAAGGCTGCTATAGGGTCTCCTTGGAGCCTTCTCATCTCCAGGCTGAACAACTCCAATTGTCTCAGCCTGTCCTCATATGGGATGTAGTCCATCCCTCTGATCATCTTTGTGGCCCTCCTCTGACCTCACTGCAACAGGTCCATGTCCTTCCTGCACTGAGGACTCCAGAGCTGGACACAGTACTGCAGGTGGGGTCTCACCAGAGCAGAGTAGAGGGGGAGAATCCCTCCCTCGAACTGCTGGTCACATTTCTTTTGATGCAGCCCAGGACACGGCTGGCTTTCTGGGCTGCAAGCACATGTTGCTGGGTAATGTTAAGCTTCTCATAAATATTTTGTTTAAAGCAAAGATGGACATGAAACAAATGTTCCCTAGAGTCTGAACCATCTCTCTCTTAATAGACCTTGTAATTTAGAAAGTTGGAACTGAATTTCTCTGCCAGGTCTTGTATTGTGTGCAGTTGAATCAAAGACCTAGAGCTGAACAACCTTCTCTTCTCTGAACTACAGGTAATCAAAATTCTCATTTAGGTGTTGATGTTCTTTCTCATTTATAGCTCAGATATCATTTCACTCCTTAAGATATGTTCCTGAAGTGTCAAATTTTAATATTGAATAAATAAATTTCTACCCTAAAAAAAAAGTGCATTAATACATCCATTATAAACATAATGGTTTAAAAATACAAATAAATTTTTATGCAAATTGAGGCTTGCAGTGCCTAGCTGCTACCTCCTATCAGCTCTACAACAAATATACAGCTCTGAGTCAGGAAAAAGGCTCTATAATGTATGTGGGAAAATTAAGCTCTTCATTGAATATAAACATACTCATAAAACTGTTTAAGCTAGTCAGAGAAAACAGATCTCCCACATTCTCCATATCTGTAAGAATTCCATATTCTTAAAATAATTTTCTCCCCAGGATTTGGACACCTTATTCAACACTTGTATTGGGTCTGTCTGAGCTGGAGTCAGAACCCCCCCAGCAGCCCTCCCAGCGCTGAGTGTGACCCTGGCAGCCAGCAGGGGGTGTGTCACACAGCTTGGGAGGGGGTGGAGCCGGGACAGCTGACCCGGATTGGCTGTTCCATACCATGTGACCTCAGCTCAGCCATAACAGCCAAGGGCAGGCAGCAGGAGGGGGACATTGGTTACTGGGGTTGTCTCCAGGAGCAGGTGCTGCACACACTGAAGCTCTGCTTTCCCGGGAAGTGGCCGCACATCACTTACTGAGAGGAAGTAGAGAATAACATCTTTGTTTACCTTTTGTTTCTGTGCATGGCCTTGGCCTTTGCTTTAATTAAACTGCTTTTATCTTGACCCACGAGTTTTTCGTCTTATTCTGCCCATTTATTTTGCTGAAGGGGGAGTGATAGAGGGACCTGGTGGGCACCTGGCATCCAGCCAAGGTTAACCCACCACAACACTGCAGGAAGAATATATGCAAGAATATCAAATGTAATTCCTCTCCATATGTGAGGTATCCCTGTTTTCTCTCCAAATGTCCAAGGATTGAACTGAAATAAGGGAGAGGAGATTTAGTCATCTTTATGACATTGGGGGTGAAAAAGTTAATTCCTTTCTCTTACTCATCTTCCTTCCTCTTGCCGTCCTTGTGCTACTGCACAATCTCACACTTTTTTCAATAAAGTAGTTTAAATGTATGCAGCATGTGGGTGATGGTAGTTCAGTTTTTTCCTGTGGCTGAGATCTGCATCCTTCGTGCAAGTGCTCTCACTTTCAGGCTAGTGGGCACTGTCACTGTCCCCCTGTTCTTTATGTTCTTTTACCACCATGTGTGACACATTTCCAATTCTAAGTTAATGGGGACAGAAAAGGAGAACCTGGAAACAAGAACTAAATAGTCAAGAGAGCAGATAAATTTTCTTGCTTCACATCCTTTTTCTTCTCCAAGTCTCAGTGTCTTTCTGTAATACATTTCACATCATCCATCATTTCCAGAGACTCCATGACTCATTACCTCCTCTTTCCAAAAGGTGATCCTCCAGGGATGTGCCTGCTCAGGATACCTGGCCTAGAGAAGAGGAAGGCAGAGTCAGACGTTACATCCACCATGCATTCCAAATCCCACTATTTTAAGTTACATTCAATTTTTTTTTTATTCGGATACTTTTTTTAAAATATCATACATAGAAAAAAAAATCTAATCAGTTCTAGCTATTTTCAAATGGCATAGTGGTCCCAGAGTCATGAATTTAATTTTCTGCTAGTTAAAGTAACATTATCCTGTTATTTGAAACAGTTGGGCATTTGCTGGTGACTTAATAATGCAATTTCCTTTAGTTTTTCATTACAGTAAGCCTGAACAATCAATGATACTGAGTTCATCATAAACCAGAAGGGAGATTTGTAATCCAGCATTTTAAAGCTTGACAGCATATGTTCTTTGCTTGCTCTGATTGTTATTTCCATAATAGAAGTTCCCCTAGAATCTAATTGTAAATATTGGGCAAAAAGCAAAAGCAGGAAATGAACTTTGCAGGGGTTTTGTTGTTGGTTTTGGTTGTTTATAAAGAGTGCCATTGCTTACAAATAAGTTTCACCCCAAAGAAATTCCAACCCTTAAGAAAAAACTGTTTGTGTAAGCTGATGGAAGGTCATTCAGGGAGCCCCTCATGAATGACGTATTGCCCAAATCTCAGCTCCTGTGTTCAGTGTGTTGGTTTCTCTTTTAACATCTAAATAATCTTTAAAGAAATTAAACATGAGACAAAGAATTAAAAAATTTGCATACATTTTTCTGCATAATTTCAGCTGTTTTTTCCACAGGATACCACCTGAATCTCCAGAAATGTTTTTTGTTTTTTTTTTTTTTTTACTAAAGCATCTTCAGTACTGCCATTCCTTAATAATCCTGGAGCTTCCAAAAACGAATTGATTTTCTTTAGTAGCCACCAGGTGGCAATCATAAACTAAGCCTGCTCCATGAACTCTTTGAAGCAGCTGCTGTAGGCTGAGAATATGCTGTAAGCATAAAGCAGAAAAAGGTATCTCCATGGTTACTATTATACTATGTTGTTTGTCATGGGTGAAATTAGATGAAACCATGTTCATGCTTCTAAATTACATATTTCATCTCATTAAGTCCTGAGCGTCTAACCTTGAAAAAATATGTTCTACTGAAAGAGGTACTTTGTCTCACAAAGAGCCTGGAGATAGCTTATTATCCATGTGGTATTTTCAGCCTTCTGGACAGTGACCATAGTGAACATTCCTGCAAAAAAATCTGTATGGATTTTTAAATTGCCTTTTCTACCCAAGTAAAATATCTAATTTAGTGATAATTCAGCCTAAAGTACTTGTTTTTCTCTGTCTTCTATCAGAGCTTTGAGTGAGGCACTGCAGAGCTATGGCAGGCAGAGAAAGAGGTTCTGCACTTCCCTGCTCATGTCATTTGCCTTTTAAAGAGCTGAGAGCCCTGTAACAGCATCCCAGATTTCAACATCATTGTAATAGTCTGAAAAGTAAAGATGGAAAGCTCTGGTCCATACATGTGATTCACTTTGAACATTCTTGTTGAGACACAGCTGAAGATCAGCAGATTTTTATTTTTTTTTTTCCTCAAAAGTGTTTTAAGATCCTAAACCCCACTGACTTTTAGGAGCACAAGCTCTTTGGACCAAAAAAAGAACTCTCCTCACTTTTATTTCATTTTGGTTTTTGTCCAGGTCTATTACATCTAGATCTTTTCCTATAGATCTTTCAGTCTTAGCTCCCATCCATTTGAATTCACTTGGAACTGTCTTATGCTTAGCTCCATTTCAGCTAACTGGAAAAAAACCCCAGCAAACAGAGTTGTAAAGGATACAGTGATTTTACATAGTCTGATAGAATTGTGTATTTTGATTATGCCACGCATTTTTTCTTAGAAAAAACAGAAAAGTAAGAAATAAAAAGATTTAAAAACAGATGATGATTTTTAAAACAGATGATGAAAATAACTAGAGACACAATATCTGGAATATCTGGAAAAGAAGAGTTAAATAGTTGGAAGTAATAAGAGAACTCACAGGGAAAAAAAATCAGAATAAGATTTGAAGCCTCTTATATCAGGTACAGGAAAAAACTCCACCCTGCAATAGGCTTGATGAACATCAGGTTTAGACCACAGAAATAAGTAATTTTTGTACTCACTGTCCTGTTTGCTGGTGAAAGTCACTTTCAGAAGCAGCAGTATTAAAAGGATATGAAAAAATATAATAATCACAATAATCACAATCTACATGAGGTAACATAAAGACAAGACAGAACCTTGTAGATGCACACTATCTGTGAGTTAGTTATTTATCATTTTCTAATTTAAGTGTTCTTAACATCCTTCTAGAGCATTTGTTAGGTACAAGGTAGCAAACTCGTAGTTCAATTGCGTGATTTGATGTAGAAATTCCTGTGATCATACAGTCTGTTGTTTCCTTTGGCTTTTCACTGCCCTCCAGCATACACAGTTTTGTATCTTGTCTTTGGGCAAAGCCAAATTTCCAAAGTCAGGTACATTTCTTTTATAGTTCTAATTTCCCCTCTGTCATTCCAAGACAAACCAAATTTCACTGCTTACAATCAAATTCATAAGAAGCACAAAGGTTTAATATTGCTTCTTTAAAAAAGGAAAATCGGGTCATTTATAATTTCAGAAATATAGAGAGGGAGACTAACTTTATGCAGTCACCATAAAAACTACAAGGATTCTGTAGATTCGTGAATTTGAGGTATTCTTCTTTGCTGGTAACTTGTGATTCTCTGTAGGAGCGGTTAGATGGCAGTGTTGTTACACTAGTCGAAGCAATGATTCTTGTATTTCTGGTTTTGTCAGAAACCATCATTTCAATCCAACATTACAAAGTCAAAGCATAATTACCACTAATGCTCCCCCTCTCTTGAGCAATGCCATCAGGGTATATCTTGCAAATGAATGGAAACTGTTAATTATAATTATATTAGACACCCATATTGTACATTTCAATAGTGCTGGTGTCATCTTTGGATCTTTGTTTATCATTACACAGGAGATATTAAAGTAAAAGGATGAAGACCACAGTGAGAACACTCCTTTATAGTATGAAAATAATGCATCCTATTTCACTAGTAGCTCGGACCAATAATTTGAAAATGTTTGTAATTGGATTATTCTGTACCCATATTTTACATATGTCATTAAAAAATAGATTATTTTTATTATTGTTTGCAATCTAATTAATATGTTTGCTTTCATTTACAAAGCAATAATATTTCATATTAATTTTGCCTTGAAACATATATCTTCATTTTCAACCCAGCCTCCAGGGAACTATTTAAAGTAGAGCTATATTATGTGTACAGCACAAAATCTTGTCTTTGAAGAAACTGGGGAATAGCAGGTTCTTTCTTAGCTCTTCATCCTTTCCTCTTCAAACCAATTTTCCAGCTCTGTTTTCCTCTTCACAAAAAACCTGGTTTATTCTTAGCCTCCTGACCTTTCCAGGAAAGACCTGTCATCTTTTGCTTAGCATTTTACTTAGCCAATCTTCCACAATCTGTCTGGTACACCTCCCTGAAATCCTTCAGCTATGCTCACTACTGGTTCCTACACTGACTCGGCAGGTGTGTTACTTTGTTCAAACTTCTGATGTTTCTCCCCAGAACTTGCCTGAACTATGCTAGTTTGACTAAATGACTGCAATGCCTCCCTCCACTGCGGTGATGCAATTGTACTCATGTAATAGACCTTCTGCTGGTTGCAAATGCACATCTTCTTCCGGCTATAGGAGGGCTGAGTAAGCCATTACTGTGCGCAGCAGATCCTTACTTAGGTCCTAGCAACCATCTCTACCAGTTTTATCTCCATCTGAATAGCCAATTGAGAAGCTTGTCCAATTACTAAAATGTTTCCTTCAAAATGAGACAAATCTGCAATGAATTGCTCATCGGTTCAAGCTGACTAGACCACTAAACGTGCAATTTTTTCCTAATCAGGCCACGAACATAAACTGGCAAAGAGCTCTCACAAAAGTGCGAAACAGAGATGACAGGACTCAGCTTTTACCTCATTGTAACCAACTCACGGTCTCTGTTCAAAAATCCTTTTACTATCCTGAATTGTACTGCTAAATTGTTGCCAACTCTTACCCATTTCAGAAGGCCTTCTGAGCAGCACACAGATATTTCTCCTTGAAAGGCAGTTCCTGGGCATCATTCTTTTAGGAAAAATACAGTTTGCTTCAATTTTTTTCTAGTACAACTTTCAAACCTTCCTCAAATCTAAGCTGTCCTGCTGCCAGGATTTCTGCCATGTGGCCAGTAATCTGGAAGCTCTAGGAGCTGCAATGCAAGCGGAGGTCCTCAGGGCTCCCAGTGGCCTGGGTGCGCAGCAAGGAACCTGGAAGCCTTCACTGGAAGCAGTGTTTCTTGGCCTCCCCAGGTTACCAGCACTGCAGGAGCTTGCCATGGGGAGTGCCAAGGAAGCAGAAAGCCAGCTGTTAATCAAACAGATTTTTCCTGAGAAGCCTTCCTGGATCCAATTGGGAAATTAGAAGAATTTGACATGTTTTGGTGGAACATTTGAAATGTTGTTGAATGTGCATTTCCCAGTGGAAGATTTCCAGACAGCTGTCATAAATTCAGGCCAAGAGAGATAAACAAACAAACTGAAGACACCATAACCATTCTTTTCTCTTCTTTGCATTAATGCCTCAGGAGCTCATTTGCAACAAAACTCCTTTGAGTGCTTTCACTTTATCTGAACTCAGAGACAATTAAGTTGACATTTTGCCACTCTTCAGATAGAAAATATCTTCCAGAAGAACTGATAGAGATTCTGCATGAATATATTATGGATGTCACTTAGTTCATCTGCAACACCCAGGCAGATGAGATCTGTTCTCCACCTTAGCAACTACTCATAAGCAATTATTAGATCAATGTTCACATTGTTGCATATTCAGAGCCAGCTCCCACGTCTTCCCTATGTCTCAGGGGCATATACATCTAGATCTTCATGCACAAAGCTCTTGAGAAAACAAGTTAGGGAACAGAAACAACAGTGGTATATTTATTTATAACTGATCATTATGGAGGATCTCACTCTGGCATCTTAAATTTAGGTATCACGGCCTGACATAGTCATCTAAGATTCCCTATGGAGAGAACTAGAAACCTGAGTCACTCACTTCACCGTAATATTCCCAAGGTAGGCACAACTAAGAGAGGTCAGACATACTGCAGTCTAAGGATGCCTATTACTCTTTGCTGACTATAAACGAATCTTGAGTGAGTAGATCAAACCTGGACATCTAACTTCGGGAGCTTTAAAATTAGTTGAAGCATGCCCCAGTCTGTAGGTCTCATAGAGACAATGTAGGTCCCCCTCACACTCAAAAACATTTCATTCAAGCTATTAGGAGGACCTACTGGCTATATCTGAACCTGTCAAATGTAATGTTTGTATTGACCTCTGACCTCAACTGAACCTCTTTATCAAAAGCTGGTAACACCATGTCCCATGAACATATTATTTCACAAATCGATTCTGCACTTCTATCCATTTAAAGTCAGGTTTCAGTTCAAAGGTTTTTGTTCTCTTGTTCAAAGCTGTCCAAAGCATTTGCATTTAGTTAGGGTGACCATTTTTTACATGACCATGAAAACCTCAGTCAGTAGGGAGACAACTGAAAGTAAGAAATAAGTTCACACTGAACTCATCACAGGAAAGATATAATATCTGTACATATCTTGACGGCCAGGTCAGGCAGTTTTTGGAGCTCCCAGTCAAACCCACAGGTCCATATAGTTTTGCTGCAACTTTTTTTCTGATTTTTCTGTGGTAAGCACATACCACAAATCTGTATTTGAAAGTCAAGGCAAGAAAATATAACTAGATGCAATTCATTTCAGTACACACAGAAGTCTCATGGTTTTATTATTCCCAGTAGGCTCATACATTGAAAAATAGACACTCAGAATTTTTATTTAGTTCAACACACAAAGAACTTTAAATTAATCCGTATCTGTCTTCAGTTGTACAGGAACCGGAAAGATTATAATTTATGGTATTTGTGCTAAAACCTTGTGATCTTTTCAGACTATAGTGTGCATGAGGTTGGGTGGACAGAGAAACAAAGAAGGAGAAAGTGAGAGGGACCAAGCATACAATATAGTAATTTTGGTTTTAAGAAAAAAACATCAGGAAAAACATAAATTAATGGACGATCATCACTCCAAGCACTCAAAGCACAGAAAGCCACATACAAGCTCACTGCAATTAATATGACGGGCATGTGTTTAGATCAGATCTGTATTTAGGTCACGTGATTTCGCTACCACAAACCAAAAGGAAAAGAAGGGTTCTGTACAAAGGGGAAGTAAATGCAATGCCATCAAAGACCTTGAAACTGAAGAACTGGTTATTAGGTTATTAGATATTTTTCATTTATGCTTTTCCTTATTACATTATTTTTTTCATGCATTTCATCCATAATTTTAAAATGGGAAAATATAGCTTATACTGATTTTTTTTTTTCATTTAGCAATGCACATTTGAAAGGCAGAATAAAAAGGCAGAAAAGTACAATTTTATTTTCTTTATGGGAAACCTTCTCAGTACTTCCTCATTTTACTTTATGCCATAGTTACTCCCCTGTAAGGCTACTGCAAATCTGTTGCAAATAGATATATTTCACTATGTCAAAATAAGAGCCTAAACTCAGAGAAGGGACGGATTTAAGGTACTCCAGAGTTCACATCTGGGAAACTAATATAGGGTCCTACTAAAGAAACCATATTTGTGAATCCCATTGTGATGCATATAAGGACAGGGACCTAACAGAGTTGGTCCGGCATGCCTTGGTCCTGCTTTAGGTCTCCTCCAGCCTGAAGATCCTACAATTATTGGGGTGATCCAATTGAAAACACACTGAAATGCCCTCCCTTCCCTCACAAACGGTACATTTTGAGCACATCAGCTCTTTAGTCAGCTCAGTGTGATCTGGCTCTAGTATTAAGTAACTAATTTTTTTAAAAAGTCTGCTAGATATTATAAAGGTCAGGTGCTCCAACTTAGGACAATGAAACTACTAAGTTTTCCCTGTGTATCTAGTCTTCGATATTTAAGATGAATAAACAAAAAAGTCTTACAGATC
>NW_010097577.1:15839-56281 GCF_000699245.1 Pterocles gutturalis
ATCTCGTGAAAGAAGTTTCAAATCTCTTCGGAGATTGGTTGTGATTAGGCTATCCAAGGGTGCATGTGGGTATATGTGTTTAATTAGCAGGCTACACCACAGTTTAAAATTCCACTTCAAGGTGATTCTATCACAACTGTGAACAAGAGCAAAGATGAATATACTAAACTCATTTGAATAAATCTGCAATCTCTCCCTGTTCCAAAGCTTCTCTTTTTACTCAGGAATCTCCCATTCCTCTTAGCTTCTAATTTGCCCATGGGTGCTACAGTTGATCAGCCTCTCTAGTCCAGATTACCTCTACTGCTGCAAACCTCTCAAGAAACCTTCTTTTCTACCGCCCAGTGCATTTGTATTAAACAATATAATGAGACATATTGTCGTAAACAATATAACCAGAATAACAGAGTAATTGGGGATTGAGTTAGGAGAAAAGCTTGCTTTAGTGCTCTTACATTTTAAACAGACGAGGTTGTTTTGTTTCGTTTTTTTTAATCACTCCCTTGAATTTCTCGAGCCTTCCTCCCTTCATCTGATCAGCTGGGTAATTTAATTTAGTGGTGAAAAAAAAAAAATCCAATTGGGTGCTGCTTTGTTCATTTTTTCAATACAAAATGAAACTAACCCACTAAAAAGCTGTGGGAGAGAGTGTAGTGCAGGTAGAATGCAGAAGTTTAAAAGCTGCCTTTATTTTTTCATTCTTCCACTTCAAACGCTAAGTAGCTCCCAGTTGTGTTTGTCCAGATAAAATAAAACTGACAAGATGGCAGGGTGAGAGAAATAAAGCTGTACATATGTGAAGAAGACAGTAATCAGAAAAAGAATTCAGAATGGATAAAAAGGTTATCATGGAATAAAAAGGGACTTATTCCATTACAATATAAAATAAAAAGAAAAAAATCCCTGATTTGCAAATACATTGGACTTTGCCGGTTAATGTTTAATAAAAGTCTCTTAAGACTGAAAAAAAACAGTCAAAGATTCTTCAAAATCTTTTATATTCCTAGTAGCAACTGATTTCAGGATTTAAACCTCAGGGCTCTATGGGCTCTGCAATAATGAAAAAAGTGGTATAACTCTCAAATTTCATTTTTTAAACTAGCAGACAAACCAAATGGACAGTCTATTATAAAAAGGCTAAGGCCATTCCTGTCCAAACATGCAGGTACAGGCAGAGAAACAGCAAATACTCACTGTATGTCAGGTTTGGTTTGGTGTCTCAGTCAGGGACAGATCTTTATCACCAGCTAAATCATAGAATCATAAAATCATAGAATCATAGAATCATGGAATCACAGAATGGTTGGGTTGGAAGGGACCTTAACGATCATCTGGTTCCAACCCCCCTGCCGTGGGCAGGGACACCCTGCACTAGACAAGGTTGCTCAAAGCCTCATCCAGCCTGGCCTTGAACACCTCCAGGGATGGGGCATCCACAGCTTCCCTGTGCAACCTGTTCCAGTGCCTCACCACCCTCACAGTGAAAAATTTCTTCCTAATATCTAATCTAAATCTGCCCTCTTTCAGCTTATAACCGTTACCCCTTTTCCTGTCACTACAGTCCCTGATAAAGAGTGTTTCCCCATCTCTCCTGTAGGCCCCCTTTAGGTACTGGAAGGCTGCTATTAGGTCTCCCTGGAGCCTTCTTTTCTCTAGGCTGAACAACCTCAACTCTCTCAGCCTGTCCTTGTATGGGAGGTGCTCCAGCCCTCTGATCATCTTTGTGGCCCTCTTCTGAACTCACTCCAGCAGGTCCATGTCTTTTTTATGTTGAGGGCCACAAACCTGAATGTAGTACTCCAGGTGGGGTCTCACGAGAGCAGAGTACCGGGCCAGAATCACCTCCCTTGATCTGCTGGTCATGCTTCTTTTGATGCAGCCCAGGACACGGTTGGCTTTCCGGGCTGCAAGCGCACACTGCTGTCTCACTTTGAGCTTCTCATCAACCAACACCCCCAAGTCCTTCTCCTCAAGGCTGTTCTCAAGCCATTCTCCCCCCAGCTTGTGTTCATGCTTGGGGTTGCTCCAGCCTAGGTGCAGGACCTTGCACTTGGCCTTGTTGAACTTCATGATGCTGGCATTGGCCCACCTCTCAAGCCTGTCAAGTTCCCTCTGGATGGCATCCCTTTCCCTCTAGCATGTCGATTGCACCACACAGCTCGGTGCTGTCAGTAAGCTTGCTGAGAGCACACTCAGTCCCACTGTCCGAGTCACCAAAAAGCAGCTGATGTTGGAGGGTGAGGAGCAGAGACCAGCTGTCCAACCGTCAAACATAGCTTCCTACTCAAACTGTAAAATTAGCCAACCCTCTGCACCTGTAAGAAGCCTGACAGTTTGAAACTGGGGCAAGTTAACTCCTTACAAAAGTGTAATGCCTAATAGAAATGTAGTTGGTCATGCAACAGAGGTAGGAAGCAAGCAAGAGTGCATGTTAACCAATGTTGTTGGAAATGCTGCCTAAACTAAACCCTAGAACATATTTTTCTTGGATGGAATAGAGTGGCAAGGAGGAACTGGTGTGTCACATGACTGGCACCACACAAATGTAGGAAAGGATGCTTTTCGTTTGCTTGTTTAATGCACCTAACATTTTTACTGCTGTTACACAAGGAAAGATGTCAGTCACTTCCTAACTTCCTCTGGTGCTGTGTCAACTCTTCTGGGAGCAAGCAGTAGCAAGTGACTTTGCCCCATGTTGCACACTGTTATCAAAAACAAGATCACATTAATTTGTGTAAGAAATGTCTATCAAGACCTATCAGGCCCAATTCTCCATCTACCTTGAAAATGCCATTGGAAAAAAATTGCCAAAATGGACAAGGCATATGAAGGTAACATTGCCACATAACTGCCTTATTCTTTCTGCTGCTGGCAAGAGTCAAAGACTAAATTCTGGCCTTGCTGAAATTGTGGTCTGATTCCAGATGTCCATCCTTTTATTTTATTTATTTATTTTTTTATTTATTTTTTTATTTATTTTCAATAACTTCAGGAATGTCCTTACTATTGACTTAATATTAGGATTCTTAATTGTTGTAGTGAGGCAGTCAAGTGTTCCGCCTTTAGAGATATTGCGTGTGGGAATACAGAATTTAAAATACTATACCTTGGAAAGCAGAAAGATAGTATCAAGCGTGAGTATTTAAAATAGCGGCTTCTTGGAACCTTAAATATTTGTTCTTTGGAGTTTTTTCTTATCGTTTTCTCCTCAGTGGAGACTGTCACTCTTTACCAGTTAAGTTCTGTTGTCTTGAAACATGCAGGTATCCACTGACCCACTGATCCACTGGATTCCAGGAGATTCAATCACTGTCACTGTTTATCTGAAGAGGCATATTTCAATCCTCCATTGTTTAACTCAGCAAAGAATTCTTCCAGAAAAAGAAAGTAGCAGTACAAATACAAATTTTAAGACACTGTAATTTGTAGAAGGAAACTTCCAGAAAGAACTTCCAGAATTTGAATTCTGACAAATACAAAGATCATGGGCAAGTATTAGAGCAGTGCAGAAGACAGGTGTTTCTCATTAACAGATACGAATACTGAGTAACACATACCACCTGTTACTTCCTTGAGTAATGTACAATATCTAAGTGAGCATTGTTTCTCGTTTCACACGGATGCTGCAGTGTCCCTAGTTAGCTTCGTCAGGTTATGCAAAGTAAACACTTGTAAATAAATACAGTAGGTTCTGATCCTCATTTCTTAACCTCTCATAATACCCATTTAGATTCCAGCTGAAGAATTCTCCATTAGTCATGAAAAGTACTGGGCTTATAAATTCATTAATTTTGGATAGATTTTTTTTCCTAGCAAGTTAATAAACACAGTCTTCAGCTAGCTTCCTGTCTTTCTTTAGGCAGATATGAAAGAGCTGGTTCCATTGCATTTTGTCACAATTTAATCCCTCGCTGTTATGAGAAGTGGAAAACGCAATTAAATGCCCTTCTGAAACATTTCCCTAGAGTACTGTTTACAATATTGCCTGCATTAAGCAGTCCATGTGAGGTGATGCATCTGCTCTTCCATGCCCATGCTAACCTTAAGAAAATTTTAAAACAAAGAAATTTTTTAGTCAACAGACACAAATACCTCCCCTCCAAACAAGCAACAATAAAAACAGCTTCCCCCCGCCTTTAGTATAAAAATATATTTCTCTAGAAGTGGCAATGTTATACATGGATTCCTGACAGGTTTACAAGCAGACCATTGCAAAACGAGCCTGAGTTTTTGTTCTTCCATTGTTTTTTTTCCTCTTGCATTACCAAGAGGGCTGTAAACATCCAGAAGACTTTAGTTGACCCCATACAAATATCATATGCTTGCAATTTTTCCTATCTGTTTACTCATTCTAAGCAACAAAAAGAAAGCTGATAGCTATGACATTAGATATGCCCCGAATATGTTATCTCCTCATGCAAACTGAGTCTGGATAAGCAAGGTGGGATATATCTGTATCCCCCTACATCTGTAGGCTTCTACATCCAAGGTCATCATCTAAGCTCTCTTTTTAGTTGGGGGGAAAAAACAGGTATTTTTAATGATTGACTCATCTGACCTCTTCCAAGACTTATACCTCAAGATGAGATGAGTTAACAACTGTTAGTTAAAGAGTTACCCTCGTAAATTGTCCTATATTTGCAACCATGCAGTTAAGGCTCCAAAATCATTAGTTGCTTTTTTAAATCTTGGCCTTCTAATTGAAAATTGACAGAAAACACAGGTCTGGCCTCCTATAGAGTTAAATATCTGTTGCTCAAATAACTTTTCTGGCATCACAAGTGAGAATTAACACAATAATAAAAGATTGCATACAATTAATAGGGTTCCAAAAGAAAACTAAAAAAAAACCTCAACAGGAAAGCATCACATTATATACTACTGTTAACTTTCTAGAAGAATCTTAATCAAGTTAACTTTCTAGAAGAATCTTAATCAAAGGCTCTTTTAAAAGAAGAATTCTAATATTTTTCTAATATAACAAGTACACTTACAGGTTAGCAAGTGGTCTATAAGTAGGAAACAAAGGACAGGAATACACATTTAGTTTCCAGAACGATGGCATATATAAGCCACTTTATTCCAAACCTGGCCTAGCATGTCTACAACCTGAAATAATTTTAAATATTCTGGGAAAAATAATATATGTAAAAGTTGCAGATGACAAAAAATAACTTCAAAACTTGACTATAAAATTTACATTGAAAAGTCCAAGAAGATTTCATAATATATGGGGAAGTACATAGGAAAATAACACCTGAAACTCAGTGTTAGTGAGCAAAAGTTCTTCATGTGTAAAAGTATAGCCATAAAAACATCTCTGTAATTGCAAGCTCTAAGTTTTATATTACTACTTAGAAAAGCATAGCAGTGTCACAGTGTAGCACTCTCAAAAATATCAACCCAGTAGCAGGAGAAATGAGGAAATATGACAGAAGATAAGGAATTATGTTGGAAGTAATTGGAAACAAATTAGAAATTGTACTGTCATTATGTTATTGTACAAACCTATGATAAGTCCCCATCAATGAATACTGCATGAAATTCTTGTTCCTCTCTCAGAAACTTACAGAGAAACTGGAGAAGATAAAGATAATGGAGACAATGTGTTGGCAGAGGTTAGGAAGAGTAGGTGGTTTTTTTTAGAAAAAAACAATACAGAAGTGATGGGGTAGGTATCAGTTAAATAATGCATGACAAGGAAAAATGAGTAAGGAATGACTATTCCCTTTTCCTTGTCACACAGAACTGGAAGAGCACCTACTGATATCATCATGAAGAGTTCAACACAAAAGAGAAACAACCTTTCACAGGGTGGAAAATTAAGCTGTAGAACTCATTTTAGGGGAGTGTGGTAGAAGTTATAGTGCAAGAGCTTACCAAACAAGAAGAGTAGATAAGGGAAAGATGCAAAACACTGGTCAAAACTGATTTTCTGACTTAGTATTTGGTTTTATCTGGAAAGATTAAAAATACACAAAGAAAGAATATTTGCTGTTTTCTTACACATTTTTCCCAAACATCTACTACTGGCCATTACTGGAGACAAGATACTGGGTTTTCCAGACTCAGGTCCCAGTTAGTACAGTCATTCCCATGTCCTTAAAAATAAATCTAAAATATTTAGGACTTAAGTGATATCTAACAATAGTTAAGACCAACAGTTAAGAACTGGTGTACTAACTCTCAATCTCCTCATCCAAGTGAAGTTTCTGCCCCATTGTGGTTGGCTGACTAGGGAAAATTCACTCCCAGAAAAAAAATTGTCATAGTCTATGAATCAAAAATTTAATTTCGTACTGGAAAAGAAAGCGCTTTCTTAAAAAATATGTATTTTCTTTAAAATGTTAGAACTGCATTTTCAACAAGATTTCTTTACTCCAATCTTTAAATTGCTAGGGACAATATGCTTCTCTGACTGCAGCTTGTTTTGTAGCTGGAAGTAGAATACAGAAAAAAGTAAAAAATTTAAAATTATTCATATTTTATACAGCAAGTTGGTGACAAAACCTGAAAGCTGGATGTTTTATCTATATAGTAACAGCTTACTTTTCTGAAGGTGTAATTGTAAGGCACAGCCAAAGGGTACAAATCAGAGTGTCTGCTGTATTGCACTCCCTCCAACATAATTTGAATTAAATAATGTGGATTTCTAAATTTAAATGAGGTTAAGTTGTAATCATGTGGGATCTCATATTAGCATCCAGGAAGAGAGGGGGTTTTTTGTTTGTTTGTTTGTTTTTTGTTTTGTTTGTTTGTTTTCACAGCATAGGAGTACACATGCCTGGTCTCCCAGACATTTATTATCTGTTCCTATTTAACCTTGATGCTTGTTTGGGTTATGCTGCCAAACAACTTATATAATCTACCTGACAGACTTTTTATAGATCTGGGGTCACGGAGAGATATTTAATCCCTGACTGTTACAAGAAGTAGATAAAAGCTATTAAATTTATTTCTGAGGTCTTCCATACCCTTTTGGAAGAAGATGAAGGATTTTTAAAACAGTCTGAGAGAGTGAAGCTTCTGATCTAGTAGTAGGTAAATATGAAATAAAGGAAAAATCATGCTGTACATATTTTTTCCCTGAAGGGACCCATATGCACAAAATTTCTGCCTTGGAATAGCTGTGTAAAGCGCATTTTTTGGCCTCTTTTCTGGTGTAGCATATCCTTTGATCCATGAAACAGGGAATTAGGAAGACTGTTCAGGAGGAGGGTTTCTGTGAATGCTTAAGTGTGTTTTCAGGTTTTTTTGCTTTTCAGCCTAGACTTTCTATAAGTGCAAGGCTGCTCTGCTGTTAAGAGAGAAGAAGAAA
Source organism: Pterocles gutturalis (assembly GCF_000699245.1). Taxonomy (NCBI): domain Eukaryota; kingdom Metazoa; phylum Chordata; class Aves; order Pterocliformes; family Pteroclidae; genus Pterocles; species Pterocles gutturalis. The sequence continues at coordinate 23,158 of NW_010097577.1, forward strand.
AAATTACCTGATGTGACAATGTCAATAAGTTTAAAGTATTTTTTGTCTTTTCCTAAATTTCAAATGTCATTTCCATGTTATAAATTGTTTCAATATTTTGAGGGAGGTTGGACTGCAAGTCTTCACAACAGCAAGTTAGTACTGTATCATAAATTAGATGGAAAATGGCACTGCAAAAGACACCTCCACAAGGAAAGGAAACTGTACCTATTGCAAGCATAAGATTGGGAGGAGGTTTTCAGGAAAAATAATTTTGGGTGGGTAGAAAATGAAAGCACAGCAGGATCATCTATCCTCCTGGCATTTGAGGAAAACCTTGCAATATACAGTTCAATTCCTTTCCAATTGTTCAGCCATCTATATCATTAACCCCGCAGCCAAGAAAGTAAACAGACCACCAGTTCTAAGACTGCCATTCAATGCCACAAGGAATTCAGACCCATGTCACTACAGTTATCTCCACTGCTAATGATTTGGAAGAGGAATGTTTTTACAAGTCTGGGTTGCTAGGACTCGAAGGGAGGAGGAATGGTGGTCTTTAACTTGCTTGGTTGGACTGGACTAGTTTTTTTTTTCTTTTGCTAGCAACTCTTGCATCTACATTTGGTAGGTTTGATTTTAGTTTTGTTTTTTAGCAGCCTAAAAGCAGGCAGTTTGTTTTGCTTCCATTTCTGTTTATCGTTGTGCAGTGTACCTTTTGGCATTCTTTGGTTGCCCTGTTTTTATCACAAGGTAAAACAGTGATAAGACTGTGTTGGTTGCTGTACAGAAAGAGGAAGCCTACAACAGAGCTTTTCTACAGGAAACATTGTTTGAATAAGGATTAATTGACTCAATCTGTCAACATTTTGGCAAGTGGGGGGGGGAAAAAAAAAGTAAAGAACACCTCATCATTCCTACATAGTAAGAAATGAGAGAGACTTGTTTGTTTTGGATCAAGAGATCCTGGATACAGATATTTAGTTTGCAGTTGTCTACTGAATAAGAAATTATACACCTGTCATTTCACATCCTATTTTGGAATTATTCCTACAAGTAAGGTTAAATACGTGCTAGGGATGTTTGTCAGTTCATTACCTTGTTACTCTGTACAAATTGTTTAAGCTACTGTTAATGAATGAATTCTTTGTACGGCTAAAGGGAAATCATGAAAAGATTAGGGAGGAGGTAAGAGAAAAAGCACAAACACCTTGATTTCCTTGCTGCATTTTGCTTGGTGTGTGGACATTTTCTCCTCCCTCTGCCTGTATTAGCCTGAAACCTGTCTGCTAAGGCAGTTTCCTGAAGCATAAAAGTGTCAGACTTCTTTCTCCATTCTCACGGGACTATTGTAACCCCTTGGTAGTTAAATTGAGGATAAATCAACCTTTTCTGGTGATGTTTTAAAAAACGGTGGCAACTGCAAACAGATTCTGTGCGGAACTTGATCTCACACGCATAGAGCAGTCATTCCCAGAAAAAAAACCCACAGGGAGCTCAGGCAGAACGGCATCTTGTTTCAGAATTCTTGTCTTACATAGGAGTTACAAATGCAGACACAGATATAGTAGTTCCCTACCTTGAATACTTTAATGTAAAAAGTAAGGTACCTCCGTAATTAGTCAGGGGCTGAGCCAGATTTTGCACCATACACAGTCTGGGTTTTGATGTGGAGTTCTTTGAGTCAGAGCTTAAAGTTTAGATTCATTGCAACTACCATTGTCTGGCTAAACTGTTGGCATTTAGTTTCCACAGTCAGTGGCAAAAGCTAGGGAAGCCCCTCCAGAAAAGCAATTAATTTGATTCTAAATCAAGGAGGATCAATTATTTTCTTGAAGCACTTGTTTCCCTCCACTAGCTAGAGAGGAAGCCAATATATTTCATCTAAGAAGCCTTGCTCCTGGATAGCTAAAATTCAGAGACATGAGACTCACCCCAGAAAATGAAGTCCTTTGGATTGGACTTGAGCCAGCAAAAGGTATATTTTGTCAGTATATCATATCAAGTACATAAACTTGGTAAGAACATGAAAATAGTTATGATCTCAACATTTTATTGTCTTGAGGACTTCTTTCATGTTGTGTTCATTCTAGTCTGTGAACATCTAAGGCAGATCGAAAGTTTAAGTCTGAAAACAGAGTCACAAAGCAAATTCCCATTGAATTTTTAGCCTAACTAAAATAAAGGCATTTTTACAGTCAATTTATAATTCAGTTCTCTTGATATTTGTATTTCTGTTATATAAGTGTGTCAAGCCCTAAGCTTTTCACATGATCAGGTTGCATAGTTATTAAATGTAATTTCTGAATGTGAAGAGGTTCACCAGTGTGAAGGATCTCTTAAAAGTGGTGTTTGCCACTCAGTTAATGGGAGAATGAGGGTTGTGTGCCTGAGTGACATGCATTCTGGTGCACCCAGAGGTCCTGATTCAGTGTGTGCTAAAGCTTCCTTCCCACCAAATCACTTTGGATTTCTTCTCTGTCACAGTCAGGCCACATGGAAGTTGTTGTAGAGAAGAACGTTCACAAAATATTTCACCTCAAATGGCAAATACATGTGAACAAGGGGCTTTGCAAGGTATGCCTGTGTGAATACAGGAGTTTAGATACAGTTGTTAAAAGTCACGAAGAATATTCTCATTTTATTTTTTGATTTTTAAGTACCTGTTTCACTTCTACTTTTCATCTCTCTTTCTTCTTCTTTTTAATTTCTTAAAGCAATCTCTTTCCAGTTTCACCACTGTGTTTGGTTAGCCATTGGCTGGGGGCCAAAACCACACACCTGCTCACACAATTCCCACCCCCTCCCCCCCCGTCCGATGATAGGGGAGAGAGTTAAAGGGGTAAAGGGAAAAAAGGACTCGTGGGTTGAGATAAGGACAATTTAATAACTAAACTACAATAATATTGAAAATAATACTATATACAAATATACAAATGAGTGATACACAGTGATACTGCCCCCCCACCCAATGATAAAGACTCAGCCTGTTCCCTGCTCACAATCCCGGAGCGGGGAGAGTCCCGAAACCACACTCATGATTCCCCCAGGCGGGGTTGCACTGTTCCCGGAGGCACTCACGGAATGGAGATAACAATCCGAGCGTCCCAGACCAAGAGCTGACCGGGGTAGGGGGGGAAAGGCCTTGGGAGAGCAACCACCTGGATTGAGATGATCCAGAGCCAAGAGAGATCTGGAAACCAAAGGAACTCGGAACAAAAAGGGACGATCTTCCAGAGGGTCCTCGCCTATATACTGGGCATGATGTGTGTGTTATGGAATAGATTATTGGCCACTCCGGGTTTCAATCCTGAATTTAAGATCAAATCCTAGGCTAGTAACAGAGGCTGTATTCCTTCCCTGCCCCTCCCCTGTCTGCAGGGAGCAGAGAAGCTGAAAGACCTTGAATATTCTGGCAACAACTGTAAACATCATTTTTTATCAGCTTTCTTCTGAGCACAAAGCCAAAACACAGCCTCTTGCTAGCTATTATGAAGAAAGTTAACTCTGTCTCTGCTTAACCCAGGACAACCACCTTCCTTTCTTTGCTCTTTGTAAAGATCATCCTTTATACTTTCTCTTGTGCTTTCACTTTTCTTCTGACTGAAGCATTTTTACAAACTGCTGCCCTCCATAGGGGCTGCTAAACAGACAATATAGTTGCCAGGCAGCAGAAAATTGAGGAATTATGTGAAAGGTACAGTATCCATTATTTTATATGGCCCATGACTTTCCAGGGATCTTGACTACATCTTCAACTAACAAAAATGAAGTGATTACCCTTGCTCTTTTTTATAGAAGGAGAATTTCTGGGGCTCTATAACATACTTTCTTGACTAAGCTATCACATACCTTTTCTTGTCTGCATAATACTCGTGGGTATTATAAGGATAACATTTTAGCATAGAGCAGTTAATTTTCACTGCCATTCTGAATTGCCCAGTATGTATTGCAAGACATCAGAAGCTAAGTCCTACCTGATATCACTTTGAGGTGAGTAGTCATTGCAAGTAGTTGTTCTATGTTTACATTCTTGATAGTGAAATTCTCTAACAGTGTAGCATTTAACTCGCACACTAAGGTAAATGGGGGTGGAGGAGAAGGAGAAAAGAGCTAAGAACTTTCATCAAAATCTGTATGAATGAGGAAGAAAATATAAATATTCCACATCTTGCAGTACCTGACTTTCAGTGTTTTTATGGAATCTAACCTCATCTCTCACAGTGAACTTCATTCAGCCAGTGGAGGTCTAAGGGGGGATGCAATTTCACAGTTGATTTAAGTCAGCTCATGAGCAAGTAGTTTCACCTTCCTGCCCTTTGTTATGTCTTCCCAACTCTTTTCACATACCACTGCTAGCACTCATGAGACGACACTGTTAACTGAACAGGGATCTGATCCAGTGGCAAATTTCACACACATACATATGGAGGTAGACAGACATGTTTGTTAGGGATAATTTTCAGCTGGATCAGTTGTCTTATTTGGCTGACCACATAAATACTAGGGCTCACTTAAGAAAAAGACCAAGAATGATGAAGCAGAAGGAAACTCCACCTTGATTGTCACAGGATGGAAGTGAACATTGCACACTCAGTTATTCCATTAAAATACAGCAACAATAACTATCACTGCTAGTGACTTTGATAATAACTCCTGTATCATCTTCTAGAGCTGAATCTTGTGTAGTACGTATCATTCAGATAGTTAACCTGGCAAACTATGGCTTAGAGCAAAAATGTGACACTGTGCTGTTTCTTCTTACTTGCCAGGTGCAGTAAAGCTCTTTGTTACTATTATTATCATAATTTTTGAGGAACAGTGGGAGGTTTGCAATCAAAGAACGCACAAAAAAGTAACAGCAAGATAGACTTTGCCCTAAAGATCTTTCAGTTAAGTGAAAAGACTGCTATTCCCTTAGTGTATATTTAAGAAAAATAAGACAAAGATCAGAGGATCTTTTTATAAGGGTCTTATGAATCCAATTATTTATTTCTGTGAATGATTTGTATGCCACATTAACACCAAAAGATAATTCAGTATATCATCAGTAACAGAAGTCCTTTTTTTTTTTTTTTATCATGATTAACTAAACATGTTGTTCTTCTTTGAAATGAGCTTTTATGCTTAGGAACAAATCCTAACAGAAACATAAATGTCTATACTGGTTACAGCTGATTCCATATATACAGACACGTATAAATAAACATATATATGTACATACACACATATGAGTTTTCAGTTCAGTCAACTTAGCTAAAGGACAATGTCCATCTGCCTTCAGGTCAAACATGGAGTTATTCCCTGTCTGGGTCAGTTTCAAAACAGGGTGAGAAGCAGAGTGTTTCAACTATATTTCTTCATCCGTTGGTAAGTATTCCAATACTTGCCCGTCTATAACCTTATCTTTTCTTTACAGAACATGCTGTAAGGTCTGTAATTTATTACAGTATTATTTTCTAGACACAGTAAGTTATATTAGTCATCTCATTCACCTGTGAAAGATCATTCAGAAGGTGAAAGACCTTAGAGATATGGCAAGCATTATTCTAACAAATGGTGATGAACAGCACAATATAAATCATGTTTGTGGGCTGGATGAAATGTTCAGTGGTGAGTCTAAACATCATATATCAGAAGGGAAATTTTGTGAAACACCAAACTTCATTGCATAGGCAAAGTCTTTTCACACAACCTTTTGTTCCCAGTCTTGTAGCTGTCTGATCTATTCTTGGCCAATACAATGTCTTGGTGTTAAACAAATCTGCACATTAGATTGCATCTTTCTGTGTATGTACTTAAAATCTTGTCTGTCAACCCCTAATACTTCTGGGTTTTACTGTTTAGTGATTGTTGCCATAAAAATAAGTAAATAAAATGTTGTGACAATTGTAGGGGTTGATTATCAGTGTCTTCATGGCTTCTTGTCATTTTCAGGAGAGAATATTATTTTATAGCAAAACTTACGCACATAGTATGAATATTCTGTATTCATATAATATTCATATAATATACATATATGAATATCTTATATTCATAATGCAATATACATATTATGTGTAGAAACAACTACAAATATTTAACTTATTTTTAGTTATATCTAGAGGCTGTGATATCTGAAACATCTCAATTGTTACGTGCACTGTAAAATAATTTCATCTTCTTTCATCTTCTTGTAGGTTTACAGGGCTGGTAGCTTGGAGCCACATGTTTTTCTTCCTGGGAAAAGACTGTCTTCCCTATGATGAAATCGGGTCTTCTCTTTAAGCTGTTTGTTGAAAGAACAGATTTCCAGACATGAACTAGAGTTCTGTCAGTTATAAGTGTGATTCTCAATTAGTTTTCAAGTTATGTCAAAAAATACAATTTTAAAGATGTAGTGTTTACATGTCATCTGGGAACAAGTCAATATTTTCCCCATAAAATATATACCTGTATGAATAATGCAATTTTACCTAAAGTACAATTATTCCTCAAAATGTCACCCTTTTTATGTGGTGATGAAGACTCTTTCTGAACTTAGGCACAGACATAAACTTAATTTCCATAGGAAATCAGACAAGGGCTATTACTAGTAGAATGTGCTTTTACAAGTTAGATCCATTACAAAATCATGTGACTGAAACATGCATTAAGAGTGGAAGAGGAATCCTTAAGAATTGCCCGTATTTACTGAAAACTTATCAACACTCATTTCCATTAGTTACAAATGAATCCTACTGTACTGTTTTTCTTTTCCTGGAGTCACATACTTTAGAGGACAAGGAGAGGCAGGCTCGAGGAAGTTCACATCCGTAACATTTGTATCTGCTGTTGAAACTTGTGTTTGTCATTCTTTCTCCTCCAGTGCTGACAAGATCAAAGGGCTTTATTAGCTGCATTACCTTACTGATGAACTTGTCAAGCTTATTATTTGCAAAGACTGACTGTGTATTTTTGCTTATCTTGCTTTTGCTACTTGCAGAAAGCTTATCATTTTGAAAAACCCTAGTAATAATGCTTTATTAAAGACTTCTGTGTCAGGATTTGTTCTTAGAGGTTATTATGACGTCATTCAATCACATCCCTTGTTTTTCATTTAATTTCATTTAATTGTTTCATTTAATTTCATTTCATTTCTCTTCATTCATTAAAAATATTATAATAGAAGCAAATGTAAAAAGCATTCTGCATGTTTATAGTATTAGGCTGGCATTTTTAAATCCTGGAGGTCTGTTTCACGATCAGTGATATATACACTACTAATTAACTTGATTCATCTGCTTTCAAAGCAGTCCTCCCTCACTTGGTAGAGCTTTCACTCTCCAACTTTGTAACACTAGAGTACATTATTTCTTTGCTGTTCTGTTGTGCTTCAAGCATCCCAAACTCTGCTTCCACACAGAACCTGGACTCAATGAATGCCTGCTGTTTGAATGAGCTGAATCTTTTGTTCTTTTTTATCATTCACATACAGGCACAGAGGGGTCTCTCCTGATGAAGTAGGTTCTTCAATGCAGAGGTTTAGTTGAGATAACCCCGCGCATTCAAGGCTGTGCCCTTTGGAGAAGTCCTTCAGACTGTTTAATGAAGCAAAGAACTGGGAAAGTACTTTGTTCTTCCAGCTTCTTATCCATTCTTCAAAACCTCAGTGTTTAACAACACACTAATGAATCCAGTTTATTGGATGGAAATACAGTACTCTTCATTACAGATGCTTTAACAAATAGTATCAATTAACAGAATGTTACAGGAACTCAGGAGTGTGAGAAAAGGATTTCCAATTACAAAATTGCACTTGTGCAACTGTCTATTGGATGTTGATAAGTATGTTGAGATAACCTTTTAAAGGGAAATTCTACACTGGAAAAGTGTCTATGTTAAAACGGCAGCTGTAAAGGGAATAGATTTCTTTTGCTGTGCTGAAGTGCAAATGTAGATTGCTTTCAGATCCCAGACCAACTTTTTGCAAGGGTGATATTTAGAAAGTATTTCTTTTCATTCTGTACTTGTTGTATACATACACTCATACATGCTTATATGAGGAAATTACTGATTCATAATAATTTTAGACTCCCTCCATGTAATTTTTGCACTCCTTATTTAAACTTAATTTTAAAGTGAAACTAACTAGAAACAATAACCCATTTAACTAAAAGGTTAAAGTCTTTGAAATTGTTAAAGTGATAAAGTTGAAACAATTTTGAAGGAAAGGAGCTCTGGCTCCTGTAAAACAGAAGAGAAATTCCGAATGGATTTGAAAATTCTAAAATTAACAAAAAGTGCAAATTTATCCAGGTAAACAGTTCTTTTTTCAAGGTTTAGAAAAGTTTGTGAAGAAAAACACTAGTCAAGTGAAAATACAGTAGTTAGATTCTATACTATACCCAGCATTTTTAGTATGTAGTATTAGTAGTTGCTGATTATTTCACTTCAGGTGTTCATTCTGACCATGTGTTTTTAAGCAAAATGGATATAGTTACTTCAAGTGTACCATTTCCATGTCAGAGATACTACTTTTCTTTCCCACATTAAAAAAAAAAAAAAGAAAAAAAAGGCTGAAATATAATAAAATAATCTCTTTTCTATAGAGAATAATAGTATGGTATCTGTATTTATAAACCAGGGTTTTATTTCAATACTTGGCAATGCTTCCATTTGAGGATACTTGTAGACATGTGTGTGTAACTATACACACACATCAGATTTTCTCAGCAGACTGCAGCAGCTTCTTCACTGTCTCTGGCTGTTGGTCAATTTGGCTATTATCCTCTTTTGCTCTTGTTCTTTCACTTCTTATCTACCACTGATATGCAAGAAGATGGCTTTGAGGTGTTAATCAATAACTGTGAAATGATTAAATATATCTCATGTACCTTTTTTTTTTTTTTTTTCCAAATGGAAATGCCATAAATTAACAGGAAGGAAACTTGCAGATAGTGGTAGTCTATCTAGAATAGCACCTTCTCTCTGATTGTCAGAAATCTGCAGAAAGTTTATGATACAGTTTGTTTGAAGGGGCACTACTTTTTAATATGGCCAGTAGCTAGATTATCTGTCAAGTCTTACATAGAATTCTCTGCTGTAATGCATATCCAGATGAAGGATCACACTTTCATTCCTGAGTACTAGCAGGTGTTTGGATTAAATTATATCATACAGCAGTGAGTTCTGCATGTTCCATATTAAAACTGAAACAGTAAAAGTAACAATAACTTTTTAAACATTCTCCATTATAATATAAAAATATGCAAACGTATCTAATGAAATATAAAAATTATATGTCAAGTATTAAAAGAAAAGAAGAATCCTGGCTACTCTTTGAAAGAGCAGTCTCTGAAGAAGACAAAAGTACAGCACACCCCATTTCTTGGGTGTCTTCTATTTCTATAGCTCCTTTGTGGACTACCTGTGTAAGTTTGCTCCAAAGAGCAGACAATATACTAACTGCCTAGAAAATCTCTAAAGACCTCAGATGCTGTTATCTTTCCCAAGACTGCTTCTCAAGATTTATGAATGCTATACAAAGACAGTGAGGCTATACTAGCTACCTTTTAAGCTTCTCAGGCTGCCTTATAAGCCATCCTAAGATTTGCCCATTCCTAAACAGTTTGTCACTTTAAGAATCGAGTAAAGCAGATATAATCCTCCGTGCTTGGATGCAGACATTCTACTTTATAACTCCCCAGACTAGAGAAGAGTTGTTATGTTTTGAGAGGTGGGAGTTGTCTCAGTTCAAAAAGCAAAATATCTTATATTTGTAATGGGCAACTTTATGTAACAGAATTGTGTTTATTTTTCCTGGGGTAACTGTGTTGTCCCCAGTTCTGGACTGTTACATCCCCACGTATAGAAATGCTTTCTGTCAGTACACTTAGACCAGATGGATATGAAGAGTTCAACATTCCCATGAAATTTTGTTACCTACCTGCCATACCTTTTTAGAGGACCATTAAAACGCCTTACCAGTACTGTTTGAGAGCTCCTAGTATGTTAACCTTCACCCTGTTGAATAATTAATTCCTGCTCTTTGTTTCCCACTTCTTAGCTAGCTTCTGATCTGTGACTGTTTTTTATTTCTCATCAAATGAGTACTTGATTCCTCAAAAAAATATTCTCAGGGGAAACTGTCATCATCTTTAGAAAGTCTAAATCAATTATAAGTGCTGTATTTTACTTGAGTGTATCTGACTAATTTGTGTGCAGAAACTTTTTAAGAAGCTAAAAAGCTGGGAATATACTTCCATTAACAATGACAAACAAAATAAAAATAAGACAAAACCAAAATCCATCAGGCATTACCTCAGCACTAGTATAATGTCAAAAAGAGTTTTACTTTCTGCTGTTTCTGAAGTATAAACACACTCAGAATTTGAAGTGGCATGGAGTAGATAAGGAGTTGTATTCTCATTTTCCCCTCTTCCCTGGGTCTTTATGAAAAATTTCTTGCCATTGTCTGTGTGGTTTTGTCTATTTAGATTTATGACTGGCTCTAGGTGACTTTGTAAATATTCTGCAAACTGCAAGTGAAGAACGAACCCTCTCTGAGGAATATTATTTCTTTATGGATGATATGAACGGAAGTTACTGTAGAGACTTGGTGAATGGTAGACAATGACAGTATAAAGCTCAACTTAGCATCACGGCAGAAATGTTAGCCCACGAACCTGTACAGTTCATTTTCTATTTTCAAGCATCCCAATTGTTAGATTTTTAGATGACTGTGTCATTGAAGATGTGATTTATCTCCCCAAGCCTTATATATCTAAAACATAGACATATCCTTCTGAACTAGTCAACCAGACTCTCTTTACAACTGATGGAGATAAACAAAAGCTGCTTTGAGAGAATTATTTATCTCATTTAAAAGTAAATATTTAGAATGCATCACATAATTCATGCCCTAAAAATGCCTCTTCATTTTCTTTGGTTATGGTGGAGGATAAGACAACTAGCTTAGGTGCAGACATTTAAACAGTAGATCCCTAGAAATATAAGAAATGAAATTGACATTACAAGTCTCATAACACTGGAGACGAGACTAGGTAAATCACTTCTTTTCTCCATAGGGCAATTCTGAGAAAACAGAGACCTGTTTAAATGAAAATAAAGCTTATTTTCTTAAAGTCGGTTTGGATTCTGAAACAACCATCAAAAAAAGTATTTGATGATGGAGTACGAGATATGTATGTACTCCATTTTCTATGTATAATATAAAGGAAAGTACAAAAAAAAGATAAAATTTCACATAGTGTCTTCTTACATGATCTGCATTCTGTAAGTTATTACTGCTCTGATCTAAGTCTTTTCAGCTCTCATACTAACAAATGCTACTCTCAGTGAAAGTAAGTTTTATTCAGCATGCAGTAAGTGCAAATATTTGATCCTCAGTCTAAGACAGACACTCATAGCTTATATTTTATGTATATTGTTTCAGAGAAAGAATACTGTGCACACAGAATTGATGACGTACACCGCCTGCACAGAAGAGCCAAAGAGCTAAGACAGTTTGTACATTTACATCCACTAATTCCATTAATTTCATATAGTCACCTGTCATAACTCAGTGGAGCTTTTTTTTTTTTTCTGTTAATTTTAGCTTCATGCTTTAATTTTGTCTTAGTATTTTTTCTTGTATGATATTTTATGACTGTCAGGTTCTAGTGCACCTTTCAACACTATCAACTAGACAGTGAGCTGCACAAATGTAACAGTATTCTTCTGCCCTGAAAGCACTTCTTTGACTGATTTAGAGCACAAACTTCACAAAAAGTCTGTAATCATGTCACCGAGTCATAGCTTGAGTGTTCCCTCTTTTATCACTCTTGGTAACATCAATAAGTAAAATCATTGCAATGTGTCTTTTTGTTAATTGTTTCATTTTCTTTTACTTTCTGAGCTTTTGTAGAGCTACTAAATGTTTCTGCACAAATAAGTATGTTGAGATATGGTTCAGGGTGGCAGTTACAGCACCTCTGTCTGCCAAAAGTGAGGCACCTGGTCCAAGCTGGTAATCAAAGCTCCTGCTTTTGCCAGTGGAAGGGGAAATTACTCCCCAGCCTAGGTTCATGACAACTCTCTCAGGCACTTATTATTGGATGGGGTAAATCTTTCATGTGGAAGTGCCTCTCTCCCTCTGTTGATGACGGAGTCTAGATGACTAGCTCAGACTTAAAAAACTAACACTGATGATTCTCACTCCATGTAATTATTTAAACTGTACTTTAAATAAAAGATATCTTGTTTGTCACTTTTTCATGTCTTTTCCCACCAGTTCTCCTTCATTGTTCCAAACTGACAGAGTATTAAATTCTTTACTGCCAAATCAAAGCCCATCTGCCCGATAACTATGCAATGTAACTCTATCTAATTAAGCTGTAATGATCAATAGCTACACTACAAAAATTACAAAATATGTACGTGAAAATTAACATTTTTAAACTAAACTACGCATTCCAGTACTAATGAGATTTTAACCACCTTTTCATTCTATTTTACTTAATTTTTTACTCAACCTAATTTTCATAATCTTTTTCCTCAGTTGGACATAAATGTTTAATAAATCAGAGTGAAGTCAAATTGTACTAAGGAACGCTTTACAGAGATTTTCAGCAGCAACCTTGGAAGTACAGCACTCAAAAATGTAATAGTGTTATATCATTTACGAAAAAGTATTTGAGTTTTCAATTTTTCATGACATTTCACAATACTGGTGTTAAGTGATTGCTTCTAAAATATGTGTTTTGACAAAGGTAATTAAAGTGTGGACATTTTGAGTTATTCTGATATTTGAAACTAAAGATTGTCTGCGTTATTACTTCTCATCCATCAATTGTTTCATTCACTTTGACCTTAAAGTTATTCTGGTGTAGTCACTTTGAAGGTGAATTCCAAAACTTTTATTAGCAGCTTGCGCTTTTTTTTTTTTTCACTGCTACTCTTTTGGCAGGTAAACTAACATGGAGACATTACTTTTTTAGAGGTCGTTAGAATAATCTGGCAGAGATTTGATTCTTTAATGAAAAATAACATCCTGAAGGGTAGAAAGGAAACAAAGTAGGAAAAATGGATTCTAGATTTCTTTAGAAAACAACACTCAGATGCATCCTCTATTAAAAATATTTTTTGGATTAAAATAAAATCTGAGTACCATGTCTAACTTTCTTCAGGTCATATTGCATGTTACTTGCCTATTTTTATGTCCTTTTCTGATTTGTCCATCAAAATATCATTCATGTGTCAAGCATTTAATCATTACTTGGCATCATAAACATGCAGAGCTCTCCTTTTAATTTCTGTTCCAATGTCTTAGCCTTTTTTTCTCATGTTCTGTTTATTTTTGCTTTGTTATGGGAATGTCTTCTAAAAATAAGTATATTTTTTATTTTTGTTCAGCCATGTTAAGGATGTGGGCTAATTCATTCCCATGGGAACTAATTTGATACCTGAGACCTTGCTGTAGAAAACTATCTGGCACTTTCCTTCACCTGAACTCTCATACTAATTGCTGACAGTTTTAGGTTCCTCTTGACCATGTAGCCCTTATGGGTCCTCGGTGAAGCCTAATTCAGAAAGGATTCTGAAGTTCATAAATATCAGCAGGACCTGTTACTGTCCTTCTATAGATGGACAGGCCACGAAAAGTGCAAAATGCCTGTTAACAAATGTGTTAACATTTTTTCCCTATTTTTCAATATGCTACAGTTTACACAAATGGTACAAATTGCATCATCTCAACTTTAAGGAACTAGAGGATGGTTCATTAGGTGGACTCATTCTTCAATGTGGTCTTCCCTCACCCTCACCCCGGACCCCACCTGGAGTACTGTGTTCAGATGTGGGGCCCCCAACATAAAAAAGACCTGGACCTGCTGGAGCAAGTCCAGAGGAGAGCCACGAAAATGGTCAGAGGGCTGGAGTACCTCCTATACAAGGATAGGCTGAGAGAGTTGGGGTTGTTCAGCCCAGAGAAAATAAGACTCTGAGGAGATCTAATAGCAGCCTTCCAGTACCTGAAGGGGGCCTACAGGAGAGATGGGAAAACACACTTTGTCAGGGAGTGTAGTGACAGGACAACGGGTAATGATTATAAGATGAAAGAGGGTAGATTTAGACTAGACATTAGGAAGAAATTTTTCACTGTGAGGGTGGTGAGGCACTGGAACAGGCTGCACAGGGAAGCTGTGGATGCCCCATCCCTGGAGGTGTTCAAGGCCAGGCTGGATGAGGCTTTGAACAACTTTGTCTAGTGGAGGGTGTCCCTGCCCGTGGCAAGGGAGTTGGAACTCGACGATCTTGAACGTCCTTTCCAACCCAAACCATTCTATGATTCTTCCCAGTAGTCCCTCCGTACATATAATTTCCTCTGCTTGCAATATCTTGGAGGGTACGTTATGTTGACATGGTCATTGTTGTTAAAATAGGTGGAAAACTGTGTGTTGAAGGTTGTGGTGTGAAACATCAGTTTAAATGGAAATGCTTGTAGAGATACTCTGTATGAGGAAAGTGCATTTAGCGCACTGTTAGTAAGAAAATCATTGCATTGAAATTTGTCTCCTGTTTTTTGCTGAACTTGTTGTGAACTTTGTAGAATAATTGTAATGTCAGTATATGCCATTTCAGACAAAATAGATCCCTTTGTTAAAATATAGCTACAACAAAAGGCAAAGTGTTATGAAACATGTATTTTCACAATCCTGCTTGAAATGTCATTAAGGATGAAATTTTGGGCAAACATGGAGAAAAAGAAGTATAAAATGTCTTGAAAAAAAGTTTTGTTCTGTCTTTGTAAAGTCATAGATTAATGGGGTGAAAAACAGGTTTCCTGTTTTCTCAGGTAGCCCATGCATTAAACTGGAGTTAGCTTTATTTAAACACTTTGAAACAAGGCATATCATAATATGATTGAAAAGTCTGAAATTATGCATTTAGACTGAAAATACAGTTTTCCCAAGATTGCAGTTACATAACACAGATTCTAAGAAGTCTGTATTAGTTATATTTTAAAACCCCCTCTTCTAGATGTTGTGTTTGAATTTGCTGACTTTGACAGCCTATGACCTTGAAAGATGCTTGTCTTATCCTCCATCGTGCTATTTCTGTTCCACAAGTCCTCTTCTAAAATGGTACATTCTTTGTGAATGAAAAGTAATTCTAAGCACATCACGTCTTCAGCAGAGATTTGGTATTTTGTCATTTCAGCATGTCACATTGTTAAGCTACCTAATGCAATGTATCAAAATGATTCAACACTAGCTTCTGGGCTTACATTTATTGTGATGTACAACACACTAAAGATAAATGGCAATTAAAACAAAACTCTCAGCCAATAGCTACACTTCTTGCTAATGATTATAAATATGAATATATGTCTCAATTATATAAGGATGGATTATCAATGGATGTAGGGAATGCAAACTGGTTCAGGTCTGACAAGACTTATTAATATAGCACCACCCAAACCTAGTTAGGTTTCTTCCAGATGTGTTTATGTCTTAATTCAGTATAGCCATTCTTTGCAACCCAAGCTTGAGTGTTTCTGGGAGCCTGGAACTGGGAGAATTGGGAACAGCACACTTACCTGATGGGAGGAAATGAAGGTGATGGAGCCAGACTCTTCTCATCAGTATCTTGTGATGGGCCAAGAGGCAAATGACACAAATTAAAGAACATTAA
Organism: Pterocles gutturalis; assembly: GCF_000699245.1. Classification (NCBI taxonomy): domain Eukaryota; kingdom Metazoa; phylum Chordata; class Aves; order Pterocliformes; family Pteroclidae; genus Pterocles; species Pterocles gutturalis. Next base: position 38,791 of record NW_010097577.1, read on the forward strand.
ATTCAATCTGAACACAAGAATACACATTTTTACAGTGTGAGTGGTCAAAAACAGGAAGAGGTTGCCCAGAGTGGCTGTAGAATCTGCATCCTTGGAGGTATTCAAAGCCTGACTGGATAAGGACCTCAGCAGCCTACTCTAGCAGACCTTGCTTGAGTAGGGGCGGTGAACTAGATGATCTCAAGAGGTTCCTTTTAACCTAAGCAATTCTGTGTTTCTGTGACTCTATGTAAATAATCCAAAAAGTGACAATTCAGCAAAGCACAGGTACACTGGTAAATAATCTGAGAGGTGATGACACAGGTGAGCTGAACTGGCTTGAGTCAACAGTCTTATTCCTCACCTCCACCATAAGCGCAAGTTCCAGGATTTGTAGAAGGGCTGCGCAGGGCTCAGCAGACTCTAGTTTCTAAACAGAAGTAACTGCTCATAGTATCTTCATTTTTCCTAGAAATCCTATTATCAAGATGTTCCAAATACTGAGGATTTCACAGCCTTTCTGTCACCTCAATAAATTGAGAGCCAGTTCTGAACACATTGTATACATATTGGCTTTGATCAATGTCTAAAGATCTGCCAACTTTCAGGAAAGCCTCTCTTTCTCTTTGGTTATCTTTTCACACTTGTGTTCTATGGCAATACTCAAAGCAAGGCCAACTAACTGCCCTCTTTTCCCTAGGGGCCCATGGTTTAGAATTCACATGTGCTCACCTGGTTCAATGATTTTTTGAGAACTACTAGTCAATTTAGCAATTAGGCAGCAAGATATTGCCTACATTAGTGTAAAAACCTTGTGTTATAGTAGTTTCTTCCTATATTTCTAAGTATGTCTAAGCTATTTCCAGATATATTCCTTAAGGCCTCTGTTGCACTGTAAGTCTATGGTGTTTTCTGAAGATTTTATAATAAATTTTAACATTCTTAACAAAATTTCTCGGGTGTATTCTGATCAAACTTTCCAAAAATACCAGTCTCTGAGTACACTTTTTAAATATCCAGGGAGCAGAAGTAAAATTAAACAAGCAACGTGTACTGTTCAATATTACTTTTATGTGTGTGTATTTCCAGTGTACAATAGCTATGCGTTTTCTCTCTCTGATGGCTTTTATAGAATAAAGTAAAAGCAAATAAATCTCATGCCCTATAAGCAAAGATTCATTAATTACTTAATTAATCAATTTATTTATTTATGTGAGGGGTTTTAGTCAAGGTTTCCTTTGAACTATATGCCTGCAGACATATTCACACCATAAATTGATGTCCCACAGCTGGGCTTGGAGAGGCCATGGAGAACTAATCAAATAATGAAATATTCCTAAAAAGTTTCATGGCTTTTTACTCCTTGATTCTCAGAAAGGATCATATTAACTCTATACCTTCATGTAAACTAGAACAGACTGAATAGTTATTGTAAAGTGGACTTGTTGTCAGCTCTCTGCAAGGTTCCTCTACAGTGTTAAATTCACGGAAGTGAGAGGATTGCTGGCAACACCTCCTTCTAGCTGACCACACATGAAAGTATGTGGGAAGAGGCAGAGGAAGATGCTGTTGTGGCCAGATGCAACCCCGTGTCACCTTGCAGACTGCTTTGGGCAAATAGTGATATGTAAAGCAGACACAATGGTGGGAAAGATGTGAATGAAACAAGCATCGTTGCTGCATTGATTCCTCGTAAGTGGCTTTGTAACTATGCCTCACCTGTGGGACACAGGAACATTCTCTCTTTACCTTCCCACCCCAGAGGGAAGGGAAGAGCACATTTAACAGGTCTGCTGGTCTGGAGAGGAAGAAGCTCTCATAGAAAGGCTCTTTCATAATGTAGATGTAGCTTGCTAACAAATAGATGGTCTGGAAAAAGTTACTGCATAGATACCTGGCCTCTGACGTTGGTAGGGTCCTGGCTTTTCATCAGTGCCTCTTAGTCTTCATTTTGAGGCATTGCACTGCTTCTTCCATTGATTCAAAGAGATCCGAGAATTCAGGTAGTGTTTATTTAGGTTTTCCATTTTATTTTACTCATAATTAAGTCCTGGTGTATTATTAGCCTTTTGGTTTTTATTGGTATATTTTCAAGGCTCAAAACTACTTTTATTTATTGATCATTCTGTGTGTCTATCTACATCTTCACTGTATAATTTGTCAGAACTGCTAGCAAAGGTGAGATATAATTAAAGGGAACACATTCACGCCATTCTGAAAACAGTTCACAAAGAAATGAAAGGAAACACTTCAAGATGCAGGTTTGAGAGGGTAGTCATATAAAGCCTCCACATGTAGAGCAGTAGTGAAGTTATACCAGATGTGGTATTCAGAGGCAAAATAGGGAGGAAAACATCACCAGAATTCTTTCAAGGAGCCTAGGAACTGGATTGCACCCTTTAGGCTATAAAAGCTGAGCTCTAATTTAGTATTTCTAACATTTATCCAGTTGCTGTTTCTGTGAAGAAACCTAAGCAACATCTAGAGAAAGCTTCTGAGAATGCAAAAGCCGAGTCTTTCGTTCTGACTGTTCTCTGCAGTCAGACACTTTTGCCCTCCTCCTTGAAGGCCCTCCCAGGTTTCTAGGTTTCGGACAGCATCTCTCTAGGTATCACAAACTAATACCTTGCTGAGATGTTTCAAAAAGAATAAATTTCCATAGAACCTCTCTAACTCCAAACAAAACAATTTGGCCTAGGCCTGAAACCACCAGCTATGGACCAGACCTGCTATTCATCACACATTTGTCATTATGTCCAAGTGACAGTATGAACTGGCCATAAAGCCTCCAGCAGCAAGCCCAGAATCCTGAGAGGCCCTCTTCAGTATTCTTTCGGTGCTGCTTGGAGAGAAGGTACAAAGGCCCTGAAGATAAGCTGCACAAAACCGATAGAGGAAGGCCGACCATCATCTGATGTCCCACCACTGAAAGTTACCACCATCAGTCACATTGCATGCCTTGTAACGTCTGGGTGAGATCACTCTACATATACCACTTTGCAGTGTTTAATTCCTCATTTGTATGTGATTCTACTTACAGTTTGTGCTTTGTTAGTCAGGGTTGTTTAGATACTATACATTATAGTTAAACCTCATTCTATCAGCAACACATTACTCTCATTAGATTCTGGAAAGAGTCCACCGAAGGGTTCTGCATTGCCATCACCTACAAAAATTTCTGAAACATGATGTTCCTTGGGCATCAAGTGAACCGAAGGGGTGCAAGTACAGGATGAAGAAGCTGAATTACAGGAGCATGAAGATAATGGCCAACCAGAGACTGATATACGGTTTCAACCTGCAGGTGAGGCTGCTCAGTGTAAACTACTAAACTCTGAGGCTGTTAACAACAGTTAGAAGAGTTTGATGTCGATCGTTCATTTGTGACTTATGGAAATGCTTCTGACTCCATCGTATTGTCAGGAAAGAATCCTATATTTTGCCCATTCTCCTCCCTTACTTCCTCATTTTACAACACTCGTAAGTAGCTTTGGCAGGAATAGGTGTAGGTATGTGGGTTTTGCAAAACAAGTTAAAGACTTTTTCATTGCCAAGGTGACCTTTTCAGGACAGAGAGGATCACATCTGTGCATCAACAAATTCCATACCCCAGTCCAGCTGTTGAGCAGTGCCATCTGCAGCAAAGTAAAATCAAATGCATATTACATAACCATGTACAATCTTTTTCATTTATGAATATCTTTGAAGGGATGCTCCAAGATGTGACACATATAGACATGCGCATGCCTCAATTCTCAATTACATTAACTACAGTTTCCTAAACCAAGCAGTTTGCACTTCAGCTTGAGTGTTTTTATTTGTCAAATAAAAGCTTTAAAATAGTAATTACAAGAGGCAAGCACAAACACGTCCTGAAAAGCTATCTCAATTCACCTCCATCAGAAGCAATTGGGAAGCCCTTGATGTTTCATAGTGACTCTGGAAAATGAACTGCTGCTCTACACCCTCAGTCAAGCACACTGAAGAAGGCTGTTGGACATTCCTGAATCCTTTCTTTAAGTGGTCAGCAGATGCTTTATAAATTACATCCATTGTCTCTGAACATCTGAAAAATAATTGTCAAGGTAAGCAACAATTTTCTTTGTGATACAGAAAAGCAAGTGGTAACAAATGTTTTAATTAACACGATCCCTTCCACCAACTGCAGGGTCCATCCATTCCACCTTTAACCACTAAAATGAGAAAACTTGAAATACTTGTTGAAAAATGGCTCTGCAGTAAAGTAGTAATAGCTTGTCCTTGAAAGAGTTTACAGCAATACTCTTGAACTATATTCAGCATGTGAGCAGTTTCTTTCTATACTCTGCCAGTATGCTTAGCCTCTCATAATCCTACCTGTGTGTACCCTCTTCTATTTTCAGTTCCTCAAAGGAGGTTGCTCTGCAATCTACAATCCTTTTAGAATTCCAGCTGACTCCAGCTTTCTCCTGTAACCACTTTCCTTAGGATTATTTTATCCATGAGTTCCACAGTTTACAAGATCCAGGTGTCTCTAACAACCACAATCTTAGGAAGTGATAACAAGCACGTACATATTTGTGTCCTGCAGAAGAACATAGAAAAAACAACAAGTTTTATTTTGTCAGCTCTCCAGGAGTTGACAAGAATGCCACAGGAACAAGATTCATAACCTCAATTCCAGGTCTGCTGGAACTTTGCCTGTATGGTTTTGCAACACTCCTGAACTCTTTCACATTCTGAAAATGTCTTTGACTTTTCTAAAAATCTTAGAGAGAAAAAAAAATAATTTTCAGACTATGCCAGCTCAAAACCCCATCTCTTGTCAGAAGTTTCATTGGCTCAAGGAAGTGTTAACAAACTCCACAGGTTAGCAGAACATAAATACCACTTATCTAAAATGGTCAAATGTTTGGTTCACCCAAAAAATGTATAAGAACCTCCTTCTAAGATTGGAATGTCTCAAAATATGTCCTTTTTAACATAAATGTCAACATACAAATATGGGGTAGATGTTGGTCCACAACAGCTAAATAATTAAAGTCCTTATTAAAAAAGTAAACACCCAAAACCATTGTTGAAAAACTGTCAGTAAAAAGCTAACAACTTCCTCCTTCGGGTATTCAATATAAATGGTAATATAAAGGCTTTCTTTAACATGCAGATTTGCTGCAATTCACAGCACATCCCATATCTTATGCTCACCATCACCCAGATGTACTAGAGAGTATTCTGGCTATCTCCTTGCCTGCACAATCGATAGATGAAACTCAAGAACAGATACCTTCTTTTCCATGTCCCACAGTTCATAGAGATATGCGGTTTTGCTTCACACATCAATAACCTGCTGCCTCAGAAATATAATCTATGTTAATGGTGGCCAAAAAAAGTAAGGATTAGGAAAAGTTATGGACATTAAGCCCATCAGTAGCTGTTAAACACAATGAATGAAGTGCAATCTGCATCAGTGAGCTCCAGGAAACTGTGAGGTTTTGAGGGGAAAAGAATCACTCTACACCTGTTCTTACATTTTTCCTTCTGCACAAGAAAGTGGAAAGTATTTGAGACAGGATGTTGTCTCAAATGAACTTTTAAATTGATGCATTAGAGAAATTTATGTACACTACATATAAACCAGTTTTCAAAGCCCTGTAATAAGTACCAGATGGCATAAACCAGAAGAGAAGATCCCTTGAACCCTCAAAAGGAGTACTATGTCTCTCATGATTTCTCTATATTTTAGTTCTTTCCCATCAAAAAATGAAACATTACCTGTAGAAATCTACATCAAGATAGGAGGGACATTCAAATGTGTCCCACGTGATTCAAAGACTTGCCAGTTACCTCCCATTGTTATTACCCTAGAGTCCAGAGATGTTTTCCATTTTTTCAATTTTTCCTGTGCCTAGAACACTGCTCTTCAATTGGAGAGTCTGTCACGCTGATGACTGCTCACCGATGTTAACTAACATTTCTGACGTTCATTTCCTTTCCTGTTCTCCTTTGATTTTAATGCAGTAGATTCCTGACTACTCATTCTCAGGAATCCACCAGAAGTGATTATGCTCCAGTCTGGAGGACTGTAATCTCCCATTTCCCTCTTCTTCTAACTAATACTCTCCCGGACCTGTCTTACTGAGTTATAGTCAGTCCTGCCTCTAAAGATAAAGTCTGTTTAATTCTAAATAGTGACCTCATTAGTCTAACTAAAACTTCTATGAATCTTCTAATGTTGAGTTTTCTGTGTCTGTGCTAAAGATCCTGTATCAAATCTTTCTCACTCCTTCTTCTTCCCCTACTTCCCAAATTGATTTCCTGACTTTGAGTAGAACCCCCAAATCCAAGGCACCACAGGAATAAGATTCATAACTTCATTTACAGGTCTGCTTGGTCCAAATATTCCATATAAATACTGATTTCTTCATATTAAGGGGGCTTGGTAAAACTTTTTTTCTGACTTACCTCCTGAGTCTTTACCTATGTGAGGAGCAGAAGAGAATGATATCTTGACCCTCTTGATATCTTGAACTAGAATCTAAGATGTGAGACTTTAAATATCAAGTTTTGCAAGTAACTCCACATACCATCTATGTCTTTTCAGGGTAGCACTCAGTAATTCAGATCTTCAGGTGGCATATCTGTGTGATTTCCTCAGAGAAGGAGTGTGATTTCCTCAGAGACTACATTTGCCTTTATTTCACATTTGCCTGTATTCATGAAGTGAAAATATTTAGGTACATATTCAAAGCAAACAAAATATAGCTTCTTTCCCAAGTATCCTTTACCCATCACTGTCTCACACAAATTTAAACAAAGTTTCAAAGTAAGATAAAAATAAAAGAGGACAAAATGTAGTACTGAAAGTAATAAATAATAAATACACAGTCCCTTACTCATTTACTTTTCTACATGTAGGAAGAATTTACATTTTGAGAGTGAGCCAAGGTGAAGTTGCAGATCTAAATTTTTCTTTGAATAGCATTTTAGTTAATAAATAGATATTTAGTGATGGGAATTTAGGATAATCTGGAGGTTCTAAGCAACTATTTGGTAATTCTACTATCCTTAAATACCAATAAAACAGACCTCTGCATGGGCAGTGATCTTGAAGAAACGCTATTTGGGTCCAAAATGTTATTAACATACATTTATAGATTTTTGTAAGTGCAAATTATGCTGTTAAGCTTCTGGAAAACTGATATGGAGGGAATTTATTTTGTTAAAAATTAATGCATTTTGTGAACCACCTGTTCACACATTGAAAAAAAAAAATGGTGCAGCAATTGACTGCAGAAGTCAGGTCATATGGTGAGCCCGTGAATAAATTATCTGATCAAGACTGATTGGGGTGAGACCAAATACATACTCATTAGCATTCAGCACCACTGTCAGGCTGCATTTTGCATGCTACAGTGTATGCTGCCCTTTTTCATTTTACTCAGTCTCCTTTTTGGGTTACACCACATTGTTCTGCATGACTGAGAAATGAAATTGGAAACAGGAAAAGAGAAGTTTGGAGAATAAAGCAGACATGACTTTATATAAAAAAATGTGCCTTACACAGCTTTGCTTATTGAATGATCGAACTGCGTACGAACTGTTTCTATAAATCTGCCACATACTGGTCTCTCTGGGAAGCCAAAAGGAATTCTAGGCATAGAGACTGCAGCATGATACATTAATTTGTTCAAATTCTTCAAAACTAGCATTCTATGTTTAAGTGATCCAGTTTGTAACTGGTTGAACTATAACGTAATATTTCCTCTTACCCTGTAGGCTTGTAATACTTTTTGTCTGAGTAGCTCAGTACTGTATTTCAGTAGCCATGTCATTTAGCACTGCATGGTGCAGTGTTTGCATTCTTGGACATGTGAAAGAGGAACAGACAGCTTTAGCTGCCCACAGATCTGTTTTGGACACCATTCTGCATAACCCTGTGCTATGCTACACTACAATAAGCACAACGACATCTTAGAAGAGTGATACACAGAATCTGCTTCAAGGTCCTGTGTGTTATATAGAAAGTACACTGGATTTAAGAGGCAATGTTCTCCAAATCTCTGTCCATATGGCTATGCCTAAACTGGTAAATTGAGTATACCCAGGACTCCACTTTCACAATGAGGCCAAGTGGAACAGATGTTATCAAACTACTTGCTCTCCAAACCAGGGTGTCCACACTGGGAATGCACCTAATGGCACATTAGGCCTCTGTCATATAACTCCAAACCTTTGCTGGAGGTTTGTTTTGGTGAGTACTAATCGGCATGGACCACAACAGTGCCAAGGGTTATTAAAAAAATTTAACTATATAGACATTCAAATTCTAGACCCTGCAAATATTAACTGTCCCTGACTCAATATAGACATAGCTGTGTTTTCCTACAATAAGGAACCAGAAAATAGTAAACATAAATCAACTAAATTAACAGGAATAATGGTAACATTTTGCCCTTCCTGACTTCCAAAAAAATATTCTTTACCTATCAAAGTAGCTTTGTAACAGTGTTCTGCACAATGCCAAGAAATCACAGCTTCATTATTTGTTTAAACTCTGATTATAAAACATGATTTATTCCCCTATAGGTTCCAAAAGAACTTTTAGAAGGACTGTACTTAGATGTTTGTGTTTTCAAAAGCAAAACAGAAAATCCTCTAGACCATTAAGGTCTCAAAATATCCCTTGCTTGCTCTGTAGCAATCCCCACACTTAGGTGCAGTGTCTAGAGGCAAAATCCAAACCATTTAAAATCACTGACATTGTTTCACAAGTTGAATGATAAAATAGAAGGTTTCATTTTAGACAAAATATGTTAAGGAGTCTGGCGGAGTTTCTCCTCCTGGTAAACATCACTAGTCAGGGAGATCCACTGCTAAATTCAACACATATTTCAGGCACCTGAACCTGAAAAGCACTTCACCATTCCCCACTTTAGGGTTCTAAATATTGTGATTATTCTGTTCTTTTGATATGATCATGCTTTTAAAGAAAACTTCCCAGTCATCCTCACTTCTTTTGTTTCATTTCGCACTGTGGGACAATATTAGGGCACATGAACAGTATTTATATCAGACAAAACTAAACTAGAAGTGGAGCTCACTTAATAGCGTCTGTCTGGTCAGTCTGCGGGTACACTAGAACTAGTTCAAAGAAACAAAACTTCTTAAATATGTATCACAAGAACATTAGGTCCTCAGCACCAATTCTTTCAACTCTGAGCCTGCTCTTACTTGTGCAACTCTACTTGCTGGTAGGCAGAGTCTTTCTTACGCTTTCAATATTTTCTAAGTATGGAAACCAGTCTTTTACTTTTTAGAATTTGGCAAATAGGATAAACAAGTCAGATTTATCTGGTAGCTTAAATGCACCTTTCCCAGATTACCGTCAATGGTCAACAACTTTGAGTTTATAGTTTAATTTTTCAGGAAGTACATGAACAATATAAGCAAACAGACCTACACATATTAGGGTACAGTTTACTTGAAGCTTCTCAGTACAACCCTCTTTCTGTTTACAAGAACGTGATCTTGCTTAAGATCAAAATAATGAAATCTGCTTGCGCTCCTCTCTCTCTTTTCTCTAGTCCATCTGAAGCACTGTGGGGCTGGGGAGCCCTGCATTCTGGCAAAAATCACAAGCTTCCACTTTGCTTTCCTCCACAACACACAGTCTTTCTGCACAGCTTGTCTTCTCTGATCTTGTGTATAAATCAGTCTCTCCTGCCTTTGTTACAGAAGTCTGCTGATCTATTGCAAAATGCTACTGTGTCTTATGTGTATCTGTGAGCCTCTCACTGTTTATATCCCTCTCATAGACTTGTGGCTTCGGTGGATTTTGTTAGCTTTCTGTTCTTTTACAACTTTGCAGGTAAACTTTGTTTGCAGATATCTCATCTGAAAAGTACATGCGAGGTCCTGTATTGATCACTATAGACTGCCCAGCCCCTCAGCCAATCTCGCCTCATCCCCAGCTCTGGGTGGGGTTAACAAGGTAGACTCCTGCAGAGTCTCCCTCAGAGTCGGACAAACAGAATTGCAGTGCCTGTGACCTGTCTGGAACTATGGAGCCCAAAGCCCATTGCAAAACTTCCAGGCCCTGAGTCCTAATTTTGCAACAGAAAGTCTGGAAGTGCTGGCACTTCTCGCTTAAACTGGGTTTCATGGGGGCTTCCAGAAACCCTGCAGGTTTATAGGGTGTCATTTTTAGTAATAAGCCCAGGAAATTCCAGAGAAGTAGAAAACACTAATGCAGCCCAAATGTCTTTGGAATTGTCTGACCCACTAGAGCTCAGTCATTCTGGCATCATCCCAGTTCCAGTAGCGGGAAAAAAAATCTATTTAAACTTAACTGATACAGGTTAAGACAAGATGTATTAATAAAAGCTGTCAACATAATTTTAAGAAAAATGTGTTCTGACTCCTTGTATCAGTTCTTAGTGAGATTAAAAGTTGGAGACATGAAGTTAGATGAATGGATGCAATACACTTAGTTTTGTAAAATATTTTATACAATCTGAAATATTGTACTTCAAAAAATAACCTGACTAAAAATAGTGATGTGTAAGTTCAGTAACTAATATTTATCATAAAGTAGCTAGCAATTGTAAGCCATCATCAAATCAGGAAGGTTTTGTATTGCACATGCATGTAGTAGCAGACTTCATGTTTTTCACCATTTTCTTCAGTAGCTTTAGCAGTATATATCATTTACTTTTCTTCCTGTGAACTATGAGTCTGATTCAGAAACATATGCTGAGTTAAAAAGCATGAGAATTCTCATCAAACCCATTTCGATTCCCAATGATAGGCTAAAGCACATAAAATTTAAACTGCTCAAATACCTAGAAGTAAATGCATGATTAAAAGTTCTGTAGAACTGGAGGTTGCACACTTTTATCTTGGAGCATTTGTGTATAAATGCCATGAGTAAAGTATTCTGACTAATCATGTTATTCTCTGATAAGTTATTACAGCCTTACTATTAGCTGAACATCTCTTTCCTCTTGACAAGTCTCCTGGGAAACTGAGGTGAAGCTAGGCTTTTATCATTATCTCAAGTTTATCTTCCCAAATGTTTTTATTATGGTGATTTCAGAGGCAAACATATTAAGGCAGAGATATTACAGAACTGTTGTACAAAATAGTATTGTCAAATACCATGTAAGTGATTTTAGGTCTTATTACAAATATCTCAGAGATAATTTAGGACTAAATAAAAAGATGTAAATCAGTACTTGAGCCCTAAGGCACCTTTCAATAGTAAGAGTAATAAATCAGAATGATAGCTTAAACCAGCCACTGATTTTTGCTCTTAATCAAATAAGATCAGAACCAAGCCATCATTCCAGCAGAAAGAGCAAAATTTAATTAGCTTATCTAACAGTGTCATTTAGTGAATCAAAAGCTTTGAAAGGTCAATGAATTTTGCCCTTATCATCTCATTATCTTCCATCACTAACAAGATATCATTAAGCAACTTCATGAGAGCAGTTAATGTAGCAACAGCCAGCAGCACTGCTATAATTTAAAGGGAAATTCCAGGCTGTTTTTAAATATTGATTTTTATTATCTTTTTCATTCACAGAAATCTCCCAAAAGCCATTGGAAGTAGGAAAACAAATACAGTCTTTTTACATTGTTTACATATTTGTTTCTATTTCTGAAAAAGCCAGCAGAGCATTTTTCATCATTCTTGTTTTTCAGACACAGATGCCACAAAATGCGTCTGCAAGAATATGCACAATACTGCTGAAATTCGTTCTAATACCACTAATACGAGTGTAACCTCCATACAATATCAAACATTATGAGCTGTCTCTCGACAGAACCATTTTACAGGTCCTTGTCCCACTCTTGCATGGACAAGCTCAGCTCCCACTGCGCATTACCTTCCCATACAGCACCACGTGGTCTGTTCTGTAAATGGGACCAGTGAAAACAGCTGGATTCAAAAAACAACTACTGTGCACACCAAAGGTCATTTCACCAGTCTGCTTTAGAGCGCAGATACACAAACAGTTGAACGAGTATATCTGAGAGGGCAGCAACCTGTGGTGAGGCAAAAGGCTGTGATTGGAACTTCTCACTACAGATTTGCCTTCAGAGCAATTCTAATGAGGAACTGCACCCTGGAAAGTAATTTTGTGGAGTTACACTGAGCACTGCTGCGAAGCAAATAGTAGCACATTAGTTAAAATAATTTGTTTATATTCCCCAAAATCAATGGAAATTCAAGATTTTCTCTTCTAAAACCACAGAGGGAAGGCAAATAAAATTACTTGCTGAGCTTATCTACATCAGATTGTGATCGTTTTAACATAAGTCAGATCTGGAGCCTTAACTACTTACTGCTGTCCCACTGAGAGGCTGTCACGGTTTCCGAAAATACATGCTCTTAGCTGAAAAACCACATATGCTCTCAGCTGAGATTCTTTCCCCCTCTCTTTATTTATTGGACCTATCTGGTTTAAATTGATTTTGCTATCTTTTTTTTTTTTTGTAGAAGGCTAAAAAAGGGGCTAGGGGAATTCACATATCTTACACTGTGCTGCAACAGAGTTTATATGGCAATCCTTCAATGTGAAAGGATACAGGCTTTACAAAATCAGAAGTCTTAGCTACAATGGAAGTTATCTCTTAAAAAAAACCAAGATCAGCAGTTTTAGACTAGATAAGAACTTCTCAGATAGGAAACCGCATACTCCAGCTGATAGCAGCAAATCTGAGTCTCTGAGACAGGTGATGAGGCAGGGAAGGGTGAGTAAACTTTCCGGCTGATCCTGTCCCCTGCTGTTGTTGCCACAGTCATTTCTGCTCACTTCCCATGTCCATTCCCCAGGCAGATTTCTCCTCTTAACTAGTCTTTCACATCCCCACCACCCTACGAAAAATGAGAACCATGCCTATTTCTGCAGGTGTGGGAGCAAGTGGCTTTCTTGCTGGCTTTGTGCTCTAGCAACCGCTGCGGCTTCACCATCTGCTGCTCCTCTTTCGTGTCTCCAAGCAGCTGTAAGTAAAGCCGCTGCATTCAGTTCACATTCCAAGTTTTTCTTAGCAACCACTAAGGCTAAAAAGAAAATCTTTTAATGAAAACAAAGATTCTGCAGTCACTGCATCAGTACTAGATGTATGCCTACTGACATGAACTGGACCTATCCGAGGGTTTATCCGAACCATGGTCAAGGTGAACTGAGCAACAGGAGAAACAGCTGATTAGGAATTTTCTAGCAAAGCTAGAAAGACTCTTATTTGTTTTTGAAAAATGTTGATTTGCTGAAACTGAAAGGCAAGTTTTCACAGGGAGGTAAGCAGCCAGCTCACTTCAGCTGTGTCCCAGCTGGGAATCAGAGCAACATAAGAGACTTGGATTAGTCCTTTTGCTACCAAGCAGCCTGGGAGATGTTGTGCTCTGAGCCACTCTTCAGTCCATCAGTTTTCCACCTCAACCACATATCACTACAATACTACCAAGAATAGGCAAGAATGTAAGCTATGGGGGTTTATGAGGTGAGATGTAGTCATTTTATTACTTACAGGCCAGAAATAGTTGGGTGCCACTGGGTTACAATAAGAACTCTTCTAATGGTTAAACATTAAAAGGTTAATCTCGAGACTACAAATCCATAGGGTCTGGGTTGATAACTTTAGGAATTTTAATAGAGGAAATTGTGTGAGAAAGTCTGTTTAAAAGCACTCATTACTGGTATGCATAAAAGTACAATATGTTTTTTTCATGAATGCTTTTACCATCCCTGCCACTCAAAATACAATAGTATCTGTGTTCGTAGATCATAGGAGTCTCAGGGCCACACTTTCAAGCCAGAACACATATTTTCACCTGTGTCATTCTGTGCCTGATCTCACAAATAATGGAAGTGAAAGCCGAAATCCCATTTTATTAGGATAAATATAAAACACCCTCTGAACATGTGAACTTGTTTGCATAAAAAATTGGTAATGCAACAAAAGAAAGAAATGAAAATGGAAGTCATTGAAAGAAAGAATAAGAGTGCAGAAGAACCTATAAGAGAGAGATCCCACAAATGTGTGAGTTCCTTTGACAAAACAGACAACAAGACTTGTATCAATAATCTACCGATTAGTGCTCACTGAATATACATTAACAGGATAGACCACAGCAGCCTCAAACGAAGTGTAATGACCAATTGTGGCAATAATTCACAAATTAATGTCTCTAAAAGTACTCATCCACTTGATAGACTGCAAGGGTTTTGAAAGAATGTTGCATTCTATCATGCCAATGATCCACAGATTAAGGGCTCACATTTATATAGCACACTGTAATGGCTTTGAAGGAGCCATTAGGGTCTATCATGTCAATGATCCATGAATAATGAGAGTTGTTGAAGAAGTATCTTTCAGTCCATGCTGCAGTGCTTCAAGGATGTATCAATGTGGCTTAAGATTTAGTAAGTGTAATATAATTTACATAACACTTCGGACACTGTTATTTACACAATGAATAATCACAGTATAGAAAGCATAGGAAGGCAAAATGAAGAAGTGCTGCTTAAAGGGGAAAACAATGTTTTATTTTCCTCTAGTGCCCGAGATCAATTTCTGGCAGCAATACTTTCTTACTCCCCACTTGGTGCTAATTCATATGATGTTCATAATATCACTATAATCAAAAGCATGGCAGCCTTTGCAACATGACAGTAATCAAGGATGTCATCAAGGTGGAATCGACAGAGTTGTGAGGGGTTAGGTAATCTCCTAACAATGACTTAAACAGGGACTGGTCAGTGTTATGTGAACTCCTTTCTTAGTTTTAAATTTCCTGATAGCACTTTATGATCACAAGGGTATGCGTAACTGTAGGTGTGACAAGCTTTCTGACCAAGTCTTCCCCAAAACATCATGTCTGCACAAAGATTTTGAAGTCATAATTACCTTTAAAATAAATCGTGATCAAATACAGGCACTTCCCATAGGTGTCCTCATCTTGGAAAGTTCCCAAGTTCATAATCTGGAGCATGACTGAAGGAATGTGTGAAAAAATACTTTATACATTATGACTATTTGCTCAAAATGTCTATACTAATGTGGTTTGGTGCACAGTTTATGAAGATGCTCATCTTGAGATTCTTCCATCCATCCCAAGTTTCCTCTACCTTAGCAATTACCTCCTCCTGCTCAGAACCTCCTCAAAGACAAAGTGAACTCTTGGCCCTGAGAACATGTAAAGGGGAAGGAGGGAGACAAGCCCTGCCCATGCATGGCTTGGCAACATCATTCTGCTGCCATATTTTTCAGTGACTGCCTGCTCGAATGGCTATGGATGCTCTTGTGAAAGAAGGGACATATTTTCTGCAGGATACAGGTAGTAAGAGGAAAGGGGACAGGAGGAAGGAGCTGTAAGCAGCATTGCCATCACAGCTTGTCGCTACATCCAACTCTTCTGACAGGAAGAGAAGCCGAGGAAACATTTCCTGCTGTGGCTAATGCCTTTACAGGCTTCTGCAGTCTGGCTGCTGTCATGAACAGACAACTGCAGCCTGCTGGATCACAACGCTGGGAGCCAGACACTGCAGCTGCTAAGTTTGGACCAGATTTGAGGGTAACTTCTTCAGAAAGTGTATAAGGAAATTTGAGAAGAGATCAAACAAGATGTAATACAAGCCTTGGCAAATTCACCAGCACAGCATGCAGTGACTCCTACAGTCGTAGAGTCTTAGTTCAAGCTCCATTCAGAGCAGTGGAATTCATCCCATTCCCATCAGAAGGTTTTTTTCCAGATGAAAAATTATAGTTACACCTCCAGAGAACCTCGGCCCCTCTTTTACAGTCAGGAGTGGGAGGCAGGAGATAACTTCAGCCAGTCTTTCTGGTGGACATCCCATGTACTCTCTGTCAATAGTTGCAAAAATCAAAATTATACCTCTGTCTAACCAACTGTCTCACTTTTCTTCCTCATCTTTGTACTTTGATTTCTCATTTGCTCCAGGGCAAATAGACCAGTTCTAGTGGTATCACTATATGCTGTAAAGCTGATGAACTGCACACACAACTGAGAATTTGGCCAGGTGACAGGGCCTCATACAAGGATTTGCTTTCCCTTCACTCCAAAATGCATGGGGTTTTTTCCTTCTTCTTCTTCCTATTTAAATGAAAAGGCATCACAGCCAATGTCTTGAAACACTGTTAAAATAAGCCCTGGTTTAGTGCTACCCAAAGCAGTTCAAATGAAGTATATGATTGTTCATGGGTTAAAGAAAGACTTAAATCATTTCCCACTATTTAGAATGGCTTGTGTTAGTTATTGTTTCGCATACTCATTTATGTTTTTCAAGTTATTTCTACTGAAATAGCAACCTTTCTCTTCGGCCCTTGTGTGCTTTACCTGTTTGCTCTTAAGTAAAGCCACAGTACTTGAATTTGTGCTACTACAGATTGTTTCCATGGTTAGGATTGTGAATTCATCGCACTATCAAGTTGAGATGTGAGGTAATGAGGGAGAACAATCCTATTCAGGCACTAATATCTTCAGCAATATCTAGTGCAATGTAGAATATTGCAAGCAGGAAAAAATTGCTTTTTGTGCAGGTATTCTCTTTTCAAATAAACTTGATACCTGTAACAACAGAACATATGAATTGCAGAAAACCTTCAAAGAGGTAGTACTGATCTTCGGCTACTGCCATTAGCGTGAAGTTACACCCCAAAATAGAGAGGACATGTGCATAAAGGGCAATAAGTGCAATTTTAAATGTGGTAAAGGTAAAGAAAGAGAGAATTCAGAGAAACCTCATCCTGCACTGCTGTCTGTCACCTGGTCTCCTGGTTCAAGGATGGAAGCTAGAACCAGCAACAGAGCTGGGCTCTTTAAAAAGCATGGGCTTGAATATGCTTTTAGATTTCAAGGTCATTAGATTAGATTAGAAGCTTGAAGTTTGCATCAGGTGTGCAGGCTTCCTTATAACTTTAGAAGAGATTCCAAAGTGACTGGTTCATCTTGTTTAACATCTTTGTTGGAGACATGGACAGCATGGTTGAGTGCATCCTCAGCAAGTTCGCTGATGACACCAAG
Source organism: Pterocles gutturalis (assembly GCF_000699245.1). NCBI lineage: Eukaryota > Metazoa > Chordata > Aves > Pterocliformes > Pteroclidae > Pterocles > Pterocles gutturalis. Next base: position 55,799 of record NW_010097577.1, read on the forward strand.
CTGTGTGGTGTGGTGGACACGCTGGAGGGAAGGGATGGCATCCAGAGGGATCTTGACAGGCTTGAGAGGTGGGCCAATGCAAACCTCATGAAATTCAACAAGGCCAAGTGCAAGGTCCTGCACATGGGCTGAGACAATCCGAAGCACAAATACAGGCTGGGCGGAGAATGGATAGAGGGCAGCTCTGAGGAGAAGGACTTGGGGGTATTGGTTGATGAGAAGCTCAACATGAGCCGGCAGTGCGCGCTTGCAGCCCAGAAAGCCAACCGTGTCCTGTGCTGCATCAAAAGAAGCATTAGCAGCAGGTCGAAGGAGTTGATTCTCCCCCTCTACTCTGCTCTCGTGAGACACCACCTGGAGTACTGTGTCCAGATGTGGGGCCCCCAACATAAAAAAGACCTGGACCTCTTGGAGAGAGTCCAGAGGAGGCCACGAAGCTGGTCAGAGGCTGGAGCACCTCCCCTGTGAGGACAGGCTGAGAGA
>NW_010097577.1:56538-61227 GCF_000699245.1 Pterocles gutturalis
AGGCTGGATGAGGCTTTGAGCAACCTGGTCTGGTGGAGGGTGTCCCTGCCCATGGCAGAGGTGTTGGAACTAGATGATCTTTAAGATCCCTTTCCAACCCAAACCATTCTACGATTCTGTGATCTGAGCACCTGAAATAAAGACTGGATGAAATATAGAAACAGTTCACTGAGAAGAAAATGCCATTAGGTCTTCTATTTTTCTGTTGAAGCATCCTTACAACTAGTAAGGAATTGAACTTCATACATTTTCAGCAGACAGACACAACATCAATTTAGAGATAGAGAATCACTTTTTTTTTTTTCCCCCAGGACTTTGCTGAAGAGAGGATATGTCAGGTCAAAATTCTTTGACACTGAAAAGGAGTTGAAGTTAGGTCACCTGCCAGTCAGGTCAGTGCACTGTGCTGCTGAGGAAAAGTTAAAAGGGTCATGAAGTTTATCCTGTGAATAACCTGTTCCTGTGGTCATGCTATGAGCTTGACAAATGAATCAGGGAATTTAGGCAGAGAAACAGTTTCCGGATTTTGACTAAGCTCAGTCAACAGAATATTTGAACTAAAGTTTTGTCGGTTTGCATGAACACAAGATTACATGTATCTAGAAGATTTAACGTCCAAAGACAGTTATCTATTGAGGCTAGAGAGCAAGAGAGCTGAGGTATTGGGATCATTCATTTGGATTCAGATGTGCTCGTATTTCACAAGTGACCAAACTGGATCAGTTCCTGTGCCCTCTTTAACATTCCATCTGTCCAGTTCTTGGTTTTTTAGACAATAATGATACAAACACTTTCCTGTTTTTTAAGTAGAAAATCTTGAAAATTATACAGAGAGAAAAAATAAGCTCAACCACTCACCAGCCAGGCACTCAAGATTCTGGTCCAGAAACACTTAAAAAAAAAAAAAAAAGACAAAAAAGGTAAAAGATATCGTAAAAGTAATGTAAGAGACAGGAAAATACAAAAGATGCAGCAAGTGGTTGTCCATTTATTTTTAATGAATGAGAAAACTTTGGTGAAAATAGAAATATATCTTGTATAATGATACAGATCTGACAGTTTACCTACCTGTTAACGATTATTATTTTTCAATCTATTTTAAAGGGTTTAATTTTACGTAACTGCAATTCCACATTAACATCTGAATAGCTTATGAACATACAGTGTACTAACAACTTATTCCATTTAGATTTTTTCACAGAAATAAGGCAAAATAGCCATGAAAGTTATTGTGAAAGAATGATGTTACTTAAACCAGTATCAGGAAGTCACTGTGGTGTATGTTCATCATGGTCAAAACATGGAAGACACCATTCATGTCACCTCTATCTCACTTCCCCTCCCCTCTAATTCTCTGTCATGCAGCTCTGAGATGGGAAAGTGGGGCACCAGAACCTGACAAAAGATGTGTATGTGAGTATCTGTGTGGTGGGGATGAGAGTAGAAGGTGTGCTTGGTCAAAGCATTGTATCCTGTTCCTTACCTCTGAAGTTTTACTGTGTCATCTGTAGTTACTATGGAAAATTAAAAGTAATAGGAACTGTAAGTTTGAAGATAAGCAATTAACAATACACAGGGTATTGAATTACCTTAAAATAAGAAATTTAAATTTTGTTTATATTAACAGGGAAAAGTGATGCTACCCAACTCTCCACAAAAAAGTTAGGGGACAATAGCTGTCATCTGTGCACAGGTTTGCTTTAGAGGAATGCGAGGCTAATACTCATTTTCCGTTTGAATAAAAATGAAGACCTGCAAAGTACAGTTGAGAAAGAGGATACATTCCTTTCTTTGGAGATTCATCTCCAGAAGGTGGCCACTTGTCAGCATCTATATGCAATCAGAGTTTGCTTGCTGCGGTTTGTGACTCTTGCCTCTTGTCTTTTTTCTGTGGACCTCTAAAAAGAGTCTGGATTCTTGTCTATAATTCTCTATAATCCTTCTTTAGGTAGTAGAAGACTGCAATGTGACCTCTCATTTAGCTTCCGTACTCCAGGCTAAGCAATCCCTGTTCCTTCAGCCTCTCTTTTGTGTTGTGTGCTCTGGCATCCTAATTGTCCATAAGTGTCCCTTCATCAGATTCTGTCCAGTTTGTTATCCCAGAACTGGACAGAATATTTCAGAAAAGACAAGCAGATGTTAATGAGCTCTTCCCTTAGCCTACTGGCTCTTTCTAATGCAGCCCAGTATGCAGACAGACTTTACAACTTCCTATTAAACATACAGGACCTTAAAATGCTGATTTGATAGGATGTTGGCTAAAAAAGGACAAAATGCAATAAATGACAGCTGAGAAAAAACTTGTTCTATTTGAGACAATTTCATAAAATTGCTCAACAAGAGACAGGAGAGAAAGTCTTGCTTTCTTAGTTGAAATAGAGGCAATAGATGTGATAGTTCTGTCCCAAAACTGTTTTCTCTTTTCTTATCCTTACTGCAACCTTTTTCCATCTGTTTCTGAATTTTCTTGGTTTAATTTCTTAGTTGCATGGGTGTTCTGATATTTACCAGAAAAATCCATGTGTTGGAAATGCAAGTTATCAAGCGGATATACAAGCATGGTATAACACTTTAGCCTTTCATAATTTCTAGTATAAAATATTCTTGTCATTATTCTAAGTGTCTAGAATATGATTGGTTTGCTATGATATAAAAAAAAAGTCTGTAAAGTTTAATAAATAATTGCAATTAAAAAATCTTAAAATATTATGCATGCAGATTCTGTCTGATCTTCCATTGAAATTCCTTTTAATTCATGATCAGTTAATGTTCCATAAAAATTAAAGGTTACCCAACAACAGAAGAATTATGGCTCATTGCATAGAAAAATGAGCAGGGAGTACAGTTTCTTGATTAGTTAATAATAGCAAAACGTTAACTTTCCCAAGGTCTTTGTCAGCTCTGAAAGCACCTCCTATTGTGTAGTAACTGTTTACAAAAATGTATTTTCAATATGTACTCTGAAAGAAAGAATATACAAAATGTGGATTTCCTGCTTCAACAAGGCTACTTAAAGTTCATTTGTACTGACACAGTGTAGTGAGTCTCCTTGGTATTAAGTTCAACAAGTACAAGACAAACACAGAACCAAACTTGGCAACTGTTACTCAAGTGTGCAATCCCTCTTCCTGGAGGAAGTTCAATGACATATAGCTCAAAGGATGACTTCTGCAAAAAATTAAATATTCCCCTGAGTAAATGCTGTAGAGGAAGCCACGTATCTGTGAACATTTCCACCTGCAGAATAATTCTGGTAGTAAGTAAGCGAGCATAAACCTCTCAAAGTCATAACAAAGTCTGTCTAAATCTGGTATTTTGGAGTATAAAGGACTGTGAGGGAGCTAACTTTTTAAGTAAGAGACTACTCTAATAAATCTCTCTTTCCTTTTATTTCCTTCAGGTGACAGATGAATGTGAAATTACTCACAGACTAAAAAGTTTTATTGCTAAAACTGTATTTGTGGTTTCATTGAAATTACTAACAAAATAGGATCATACCATACTGAACAGTTTCGATTGGAAAAAAAAATATTGATTTGCAAAATGGAAGAGAGGGTAGTTCAGGGAGGCCACCACTATCCCCACTACCCTAAATGGCCTATAGTGACAGTTTCATGCAAGACAGATAGCTAAAGGGCTTGTTGATGACAGTGGTCTTTCTGAAAAATGCTTATGTATTAAGTGTACCAGTTACTGAAAGGAGTATATTCCACTTCCTCCATACTGTTATGTTACTGAATAATTCTTCATTTCTCCATGGGTTAATTGCTATGTTATTTACACATTCTTCCAGGTGAGCTGACGAAGCAGTAGTCATCATTCCTCCTCTCCTTAGGGAGAAAAAAAAAGAGAATGAAATGAGAGAACAGCAATTACAATGCAATAGTGAAAAAGGAAGTAGGTGAGAACAAAGGAAGACGCATTAGTGAGAAAAAAGTTTTTGTCCAATGCTTTATTTTTTGGTGGCTAATTTGTATTCTTTTATAATCACACATTTTCAGTTTTCCATGAGTATCTATCTTTCCTGCTATGTATTGCCTTCTTAGCCAAGCACATCACCACAATAGAAGATTACTTCTGATGGCTTAAAGGTGACATGGTGCAAGGAAGAGATGATCGTGATAGACTGTCACACATACAGCACAATGTTCTCTGTGCTAAGTCTCAGCCTGCCCCACTTTGAGTACTTAGAAAACAGTAGTCATCATTTCAAAAGGAATGAACAATCCCCCCTACAAATTAATTTAGTGCAAATGATTTGGATCTCTGCCTCTGCAGATGACAAAGTCCTTCCTTTAATGCTACACATATAGATATCTATATAAATTATAATATCATATCATATCATATCATATAATAAAAAAATAAACCAAAACAATGTAAGTATATAATGTAGATGTATCTAATCTGCATTAGAAGAAGCCTTAAATATGCTGGATATCTAAACATTCTGAACATTTCAATACTCTGGAATCTAAACTTTGGCTGTTATTTTGTTTGAACAAGCTAAAGTGCAGCAATGTTCAGGGACAGGTCAGGGATAAGGTTCACATTTATTCTGCCCCATTAATCTGGGCCACAGGCTTCAAGAAGTGAACACAAAACTGAAATATATAACAGGTAGTTTAGATATGAGTATTCTACAAAGGAAATGTATGCCTGTAACTGTTAAAAAAACGTGTCTCACTT
>NW_010097577.1:61269-103088 GCF_000699245.1 Pterocles gutturalis
GCAAGACTATATTTCTTCAGGTAAAATTTAATTTGGGATTTTTATGGATAGCAATGCATGAGCAACAAGAAAATATATTCATTTCTACTTGCACCAATAGGAAAAAGACCACAGCAGACTAGTAAATATAAAGCCCAGAGGTGAGAAAGAAGCATATCAACCATAAAATTGTGTTAATTCAGTAATTAAAGTGAGTCTCAGTTCAAATGTAGGCTCTGGTTGTGCAGCAAGGATGTGACAAAACAATTGGGAATGGCAGCCCATTACACTCATATCATCAGGAGAAAAGAGTTCCAGTATATTGAACGTTCTATGAATACTACAGTGTATTTAGCCCTGGACCTGATATCATTTCATTAATCCAAGCGATATATGGGGAGTGAAATTTCCACCTGAGTTTAGTTCTGAGAAAGAGGCAGCGAGAAGTGGGAGTGTCTTGTCTTTGTTCCCAGACACTACAGCAGAGCCAGGCTTTGTAGTGCTCTTCCCAGCAAGGGAATGAAAACAGTGCTGCAGGAGGAAATTAATAATTATCAGGGACATTCCAGCTGGAAATCTGTGTAGTTACAGAATGAACACATTTCAATGAATTGAGGGTTTCCTACATATTAGTTTCACTTGTGCTTTAATGGTTTCAGAACTTCTATGGAAAAGCAAGTTCCTATTAGAGCTGGCCAGGAATTTAGTATTTGATTTTGCATTTTTAAATTTTCATTAGTTTTCCATGTGCAGTCCCAGAGATATGCAAGAAAGGGAGAGACTCCCAGATAAAATCAGCAGCCTGGTGACTGGAATCTTCATCTGAAATCTGGGATTACCTCATGTCCGCAATTCCAATGTAAACCACCTGCTTGAACAGGCAGGTATTGTCTGGGTTACTATCATTTATAGAAAATCACCAATAGATGTTTTTGAGAGAGATTAGAGTAGCCCACAGAGATATGGTTAATGCTCTTCAGTGAAATGTGTTGCAACAGAGGCAAAGTAGGGAGTGAACCTCCCAGGAGAATGCCTTGGCCATTTGGCTGTGCTGTAGTGAGTGTTTCTTGTCAACATAAATTCTCTCCTTCACCTGAGAAGGCGTTCAGACTGAAGGTTTTTAGTCTCCACAACTCAGATCTTCTGATTAAGGAAATGTCTCATTAAGAAGTTCCCAGCCAGTTCCTGTTTCTAGTGCTCTTGGACAAAACCCTTCAAAATGCAATCAGCAGTAAGATTAGATCTGTGGCTACCTTATTACAAGAATATTAAAGACTGTACATCCGTGCCACATTTCTTCTGTCTCTCAACAACCATTTTCATTATCAGCCTTGAAATTTAACTGCTAGGTATCTAAGTATAGTTGGAGGAGTGGTTTGTGTTCATTATTTGCATTCATTGTAAAAAAAATCAAAATAAGGCTAGCGTTTAAAAACTTGAAACAAACATATGGCCTTGTAGACACACACAGTTGGAAGTTATTGTGGTTTGCTTTAAAAGCTCTTTCAATACTTTTTACAACATTAGGCTCACAATTTACACAGTATCATTCAATATGAAAGCAGATCTGACTTAAATCCACAATAACATACTTGAGAAATAAAAACTATATAACAGAAGGGGTAACTGAGGCATGGATACACAGAAACTTGGCCTCAACAATCAATGAAACTTGATTCTAGACCCTGAATAGCAGTTCTTAATTTCCTGACACTGTGCTTCTATGAACAGTTATATCCTCCTTGTATTAATTTCATTTCAAATTATATGTTCATGAATAGCCATACTATTTATATACACTAAAATTCTTGATTTTATTTGAAAACAGAAATTATTTTTAGAAGTACAAATGAAACAATAGCTGATGACGTGTATTTTTTGGGCAATAATGTGTCAGGTATTTTGAACAACCTAAAAACTACTTAGTGAATTACTGAAAATAGCTTCTTACTGAACCTTATGATTGTGAAAAAATTTTCCATTAAGAGTTAAATCAAACTTTCTTACACTTTTTCAGATCACAAATAGTTTTCTCTGCTTTCCTCCACTATATATGAATTCTCTTACTGATTCTAGAATAAACTTTCCCTTAGAAGCTGATAACTAGTAGCTAATGAAAAGAAGACTAACCACAGTATATTACCATACAGACACACTTGGATTTGCTAATTTAGAGCAAGCAACTATGCTGAAAATGCAACAGCACTTTTAAATAGCTGTTCATTTTCTCAAGACAGGCTCTAACTCTTGATTTTTTTCTTTGTTTATATTTTTCTTGGGACATAGGTATATACCCTTGCAAAAACAATTCTACAGATGTAATGATGTCACTAAGAATCTATTTTTCTTTAAATATAATTTGCTAGTGGCTTGACATTCCTTTTCTTTCTGTGCTTTCCCAGGACCTAACACAGAGCAAACACGTTGCTATTTGGTTTTGGTTTATCAAAAATATGCAGCACCAGAAAATCTTATGCCACTTAGAATTAAAAAATATTTAGTGTAAGGAGTTTTAGTCTGTAATATGGGGCTCTCAAATGCCTGCAAAGTATTTGCCGGAGGTCTGGCTCATAAATACCATATTTTACCCTCTACCATAATCTCTTTTGTTCTCCACTGAGAATAATAATTTTGAAAGGAGTAGAAAAGGTTAAACAAAAAGTCAGATAAACAGTATGTTTGAGCCTTTTGAAAAAAAAAACAAAATGTTCCTGGTGCCATCAGTAAATTGCCCCTTGCAATTTCTGATAAAACTTGATTTTAATCAAAATTACATTTTTGTCCATAAATTACTTTCCATGTCAAAATGGCTCTATACTAAGTCAACAAAACAATTTTATTATTAAAAATAGCTAACTACAAAGTACTTCCCTAACAACTTTTGTATAATTATAGAAATATTTTTGTCCTTTATAGTACTATTTTTATATAACAAGTAGGAATTCATAGATCTGGAGACTTCACTGGAGATATTGGGATTTAAAAAAAAAATACACAACAAAATTATATTATTGAAATTATTTTACTAACAAAATACAAAATGGTAAGACATACCCTACATATAGAAGATGGATAGAACATAACTGACTTTGCAGAACACAATGAGAATTGGTTTGCTGTGGTTTGTTTTAGCTGCAATTTACTTTTCTTGTTCCAGAGCAGATGGAGAGTAACAGTACTAGAAAAGCAGAGATTATTAGCAACAGCTACAACAATATTATTCAGAACTTCAAAAATATGCACCTCTAATTCATAACAAATTAAGAAAAATAGGTAAGCTCCATATCTGAACAACTTTCCAGGGAAAAGTACATATATATATATATATGCTGAAATAGGCAGAATTCCTGGTCTACAGCTTCAGACAAGACAGCTATGATATGGAATTATCTTATACAAATAGAAAAACAATACTGTTCTGTTTATTGCCATCATAGTAGTTATACATTCAATCAACAGTCTCCAGTTTTTAACGGCTAATGGGTGGGAACCTACTGGAACCTCAGACTTCTTCAGTTTTTTGACGTGAACAGTAAGAGAAGTGGTCTGCTGTGCCTTTGATGACCTTGGTAAGAACATGTTTCAGGGCAGAAATTATTGAAGGAGTGCTGCTGTAGCGTAACAACTTCATACCATTCCAAATTCTGAATCACTAGCAGGGACATTTTACTTCTGAAGACCTTTTATGCACTATAGCTAATTTTCCACTAGTATCAGCTGAAATTTGGCAAACACACATGTACACAGAGACACACATACACATCTGCATATGCTTATACGTGCATACATATGTATGCATATATATTTGTACATATATTTCTCGAGCTATTTCTGCTTACAGCTGAAACCAAAAGCAATAAAACAATGAACAGAAATGCAAAAGAAAAGGTTTCTGAAGCTCTCCCAGCTTTCAAAAAAAAAAAAATTTCTGCATGTTTCATTTCAAGTGTTGGTTGATGGTTTAATGCAGCTTGTAAATTTCAGCCTACATGAGTGATGGAACCCTAAAGCAAGCCTCTGATCCTGTGACTCTTCCTCATTCTTACACAGATTCCTCTTAGGTATTCTATAATATATTCCTTAGTGTTATTCATTAAGGAATATATTACATAAATATTCTTATTGAGAACTATGGTGAATAATTTGGGGTTCTGTTTTTGTTGAAAGTGATACCAATAAACATAAAGCAAAAATAAAGTATTAAATTGTGAATTAAATTATGAAAAATATATTCATACATATATGTAAATAAAAGTCTTATGACAAAAAAAATATTTGGGTACTATTTTTGATGCAGCTGAGGAGGATTGTGTTTGTAGTTCCCCTTAGAGATATAGATATGGCACTGGCAGGAGGCTGAAGGCACTTTTTGCAGGGGAGTGATATGCTGGGAACAGAGGTATTATGGACATATCTTACAATACATCCACAAGATGTGCATTTAACCTTCCACACGCTAACTTACAAAATGTGAAGCGTGTGATTCTTCCTCAGACATATTTTCAGTATTTTCATTACTTTTTTTTTTTTTTTTTTTTTTAGAAGCTGCAAGGCCGGGAAAGCAAGTTTCTCATTTGAAAGCATAAGATGAGGTCAGATGAGACAAGATGAGATGAGATATGATGAGGGAGGCAGGCATCAAGGAAACATTTGAAAATCACTTCTGTAGTCAAATCTTGTGTGGGACCAAGCTCCACAGGGCAACTAGAAAGTAATGGAGTTCTGTGCCTTTCAGTCAGAAGTCTCTCATGTGCAGAGGCTGCCAGTAAACTCTGAACCATTTTTTTATTTGGCAAACACTCATGCTTTCAGCTAGGCTCACCCTGGGGCTGCTGTGGATGGCTGCCTTCCCCAACTGCTACAACTGTTGTACAGAAAATTGCATTGAACTGTAGGCACAAGCTATACAGCCTGTTTAAGGCTCCTCACAACTCAGAAATGTCAGTATTGCTACTTAAAAGTAGAGACAAAAGCAAGCAAAAACATCTTGGTCAGTTCTGCTTAGTGTTAGTATACACCTTTTTACCTAATCAGTAAATCCTTTTTCTAATAAAACCAGGACACAGACAAAATCTGAACTCTTGTGGTTCACTATTCATCAAATATTGCCAGTCTGCCTGGATGATTATTACCTAACAAACTTTGTGGTTATCTGGGTCTTTGCCCCAGAAAAAAATACTTTTTAAAGGTTTTTGAAAACCTTATGCCCTTCAAAATTCGTAATAAAAAATCACTGAAACATTCCAACTTACTTATGAGGCAATATTTCCTTGATTTAGGCTTGGAATTTCCTATTTCTCTTTACATACACTCCAAAAGTTACTCAACACTACATTTTGAAGCAATAACAAAAAAAAATTAACAAAAGAAAGCAGGAAACATGTAAATAAGGATGATTGAACTTACCTCTGCTGCTCAGTTTTAGTCACATGAGAAATGCAATTAAGCCATTAAAATAGCTCAGATGCTTAAAGGTAAATTCTCAGGCAAGTATTTTGCCAGGCTTATGTTTTAATTACTTTTGTTTGTTCTTCTTACCCCAGGAAGGTAATTCCTTTAGTTTCAAGTATGGATCTTGTTCCCACATACTTTTAATGACACACGAGTTGCAAGAGTCTTAAAGAAAGGTAATATTTTACATAGACCTAAAACTTTACTTAGGTCTCCTTCCTCATGGCTTAAGATTAGTTATACCTGAATATGGGTCCTTTTTAAATAACTGTATCAGCTAATTTGATACATTATTCTTACACACTTTAACATATGCATTATGCCAGTTGTATAAGCTTCGTCACTAAAAAGACCCTTTTTGTCTAGAGAAAAATTAATCAAAATTATATTAACCTCAAACAGCAAAATCAGAACTCTTACTGCAAATTTTACAATAAATTATCTTTATTTGGTGTATCTTCATGAAAGTAAATTACATTTAGTGGTAAAGCACATTATTAATAGTTTCTGTTCCCACATGAGAATACAAGAGTTCAATCCTAAGCATGACAGTAATTAGTATGCTTAGTCATGTTAAACCATATTTTTATAAACGTCTCGTCAGAGAATGTATGACATAAAGCAATACTATCTTATTTCAGGATTCAAAGTAATTTCATATACTATTGCCAACTGTTCTGACTGGAAGAGCAAAGTATGGTTTAGAATCCCTTCTTCCTTCCAGAAGAAATGAAATGGGGGGTGGGAATAAATTAAAAAACATCAAAACTAGATCTTATCTAATCAAATGTGGAGGAGCATTTTTAAGGTTTCTCTCTGAATATACTGTTTATACAAAGGCTTCAACTCTGTGACTCTTGATATGGTGGACCTACTTTATCTCTTCATTTTACTGACCTGTGGAAGCTGCATTTCGTGAAGTAGTGCACTTCGGAAGAGACGTGCTACTCTTGGCTCTCATGAAAAGTTTTGCCTTGCTTAACTGGATCACTATCGTGGATCTGTCACTTTATTATAACTTCTAGCTGGTAGTGCAGTCATGTCTGAAGACCATAATCAGACACAGACCCAACAAAGTAATGGGGGCTTAGCCTGATTCTGGACACTACTGTTTGTCCACTCCTAGCTTTGAAAGTGACTACTCATACTGACTTTCAGTCTGGGATGTGTCTGGAATACAGGTGTTTGTTTTATGCAAAATAGAACAAATGCAGGTTACCTGATCAAATTTTATATATATATATTTATATATATATATGTATGTACATATATTTGTGTTTTGCCCACCAAATCCAATTTCTCCAATACATACTTACCCGCTCCAACTGTTTCGTATGCAACAAACCATGTCCTCAATTTGCTGTGCAAATGCTACATTATTTTTATGCAGCTCCTCTAGAGTAATTAATACCTATGTATTTTGTAAAATTCAGTGCACCAACCATGAAAATCTTTCAAGATATGACAAAAAATTGTTGGACTAAGATGTGTAATAGTACATCACAGGTTTCCCCTCCAGGATTAAACCATTGTTTGATTTCACAGAAGGTAAATTCCATCAAACAGCTTGTCCTTTGCTGTCAAAGAAACAACTTACAGTTTAATTCTATAAGAAATAATCACAAAATGTGCAAACAAGAAACATAATTTGTTAAGAAACAAGGAAAAATACACCAACTGAAGATTTTCCCCACATGAAATACTGAGAACATAATGGTCTGTGTGGATATAAATTTAAAGAAGACATAAACAAGAAAAGGTTAAAAAAAATGAGATTAAAGTCTGACAAAAAATGTATTTGTGCAGAAATCATGTCTGAAGATTCACAGAATTTTTAAGAGGTGCTTTTAACTGGTAATGTTCAAAAATAACACCGAGCAAATTAAACCTCTGTAGATTTCCCAAGATTTGGACTACCATAAATCCAGCCTAAATTTGTGTTTGAAGCTTGATTTTGTGGGATTCTTTTGGACTAGCAACCCTAAATGAGAACCAGTGATTCATGGTTTGATCTCTGACTGTATGTTGTTTCATTTAGATTTACACGAGCAAGACTGAAATCAGGTCAGGAAAGAAGAAACCTGCCTGAGAAAATAAAGGAAAACAGGAGAACAATATTTGCATACGTTTCTCCATCCCCACCCTCCCTACCTCCCTGAAAGAAAAAAAAAAAAAAAAAAAAAAAAAAAGGAAGGGCAGTTGGGAAGGAGGTGGAAAAAAGAAAAGGGAGTTGGTAAGGGAGATGGAGAGACAAAGGGGGGAGGGGAGGGGCAAGGAAGAAATTAAGGAGAAGGGGAAGGAAAAGGGAAAAGGAGGAGAGGAAAAGGGAAGGGGAAGGAGAGGGGAAGGGGAAGAGGGGAAAGGGGAAGGGGAGGGGAAATGGGAAAAGAAAGGGGAAGGGGAAGGGGAAGGGGAAGGGGAAGGGGAAAAAAGTTCACAGCAAACTTTATAAAGCTCTTGGTATGCCTGAACTAAGTACAGAGTAATGATGCTACATTTTAGAAATATAATTTGAATATTAAATTTCACCAGAAGTGATAATTCCAGCACTATCAGCAGGAGTTTATACATGAGACAGCAGACAATGCTGCACAATCTCTTTTCCTAGCAACACCCTGTGTCAGCTGAGATACAAATCATCTTACTATCCAATTTAAGTCTCACTTCAGGTCAATTTAAAATTCTTTCTGAATATTTCACACATCTCATTCTTAAAAGTGGCAATTTCCAGTTGTGGCTCATAGGACATGAGGCAGCACTAAGGACTGGAAAATATTAATCTCTTTTAATGAAGAATTAATATTTATTGACTATTTGGCTATAACTGTATGAGAATATTTTAATGAATAAATCTAAATGATGGGCAAAAACTCATGGTGGGGAAAGTGAATGCACAGCAGCATTAACCTCCAAATAGTCATGCTCATTCACACTAGCAGTGACTTTCGCTGTGTAATTTGCCATAGGACACTTCTGAGCACATTCTCTGATGGACGTGGCCTCTTCTCAGGTAGGAGGGCTCACATGGCTCGCAGCACCTTCTGTCTGGCAATGCACCGGAGGCCTGCTGAGTCTGACTGTGCATGGTCTGTCACGTCGCCTGGCTTAAGCAAAGCAGTACTAAAATGTTGCGGGCTCTGTATTTGTTGACCATCCGAGTTCATCCAGGAGAGAATTTATCTTCCTGAAATACTTGTTGTCTTTGTGAGCTAACTCATCATTATTCAGGCAGCTTAAGTCCATACACATGAAGGGCACCCCAGCTAATGTTGTCATGTGGACTTTGAAATGATCCATGAAGGGGAATATATGGCCACTGCTTCGTAATCAGATATCAGAAGTGATTTACCTTTCAACACTTTTTACATCCATAAAACTCGAATGCTGTCAGTTCAAAATACTGTAGTTGTTTCCCCAGGGAGACAAAATTTAGATCCTGTATCTCCTCTGCAGAGTGGAACTCCTTTACCTGCCTTTGCAGCTGGTTTGACTGAGGTCAAGTGAGTCATCTAAGGTCACACAGTGAATGAATGACCCAGAAAGATGCTGAAACCAGGCCAGGACCTTTCCAGGTTCCCTGCTGCAACTACTGAACCACACTGTCTCCCTTGAATAATTCTGCCCGCTGATCCCCACTGAACATATACATTTCCTTGTGCCACAGGAAATGAAAGTTTACATTCAAGCTCCTGTAAGAGCTAGCACACATTGGGAACAAAACACTTTTTTTATTGTTATAGCAGTAACATTGCTTCCATTCCTATTCTTCAAGATATGCCTGTGTCCTGAGAGAAGATGGAAAAGAATACAAACCCACATCCAAATACATCCAGCTTCACACCACAAGTCATGATCTCAGCTTTGTGGTTCTCAGATGTTTGCTTTTTCTTTGAATGGATAAAATTTTACAGTTTTGTTTTAGGTTTTTCCACAATCATGACTGTTTGAGACACTTTAATTTTCTTTCAAAGAGAAGACATCACTGTATTTGTAAGAATCGCAGTGAGTCTTACTGAACAGCCCACAGCTAGCTCTTCAGGCTGGAGATAGCAAGCCCAGTGTCAAGTGCATAACTCCATAAATTTCAGAGGAATTCTACAAAGATTTTGCAAGTAAAAGCCAGCCTGGAGTCAGGTGCAATGTTCTACATTTGCTACACACCTTTCACACTGAAAGGTTGGAGTAAATAACACACAGTTACAGCCCAGCAGCTAGGCTCTGTATGGCTCCTAGAATGAAAGACACCCAAAAAAGTAGAATAAACTAACTACCTGACTAAAATGGTGGGATCTGTATGTCACATTTCTGTATGGAGTCAGTTTATGTGTACTTAAAATGAAACATATAATTTTATACGTGCAATGAGAAGGAAGAAAATAAAACTAAAAATGCAATTAAAAGTAAATTTTCAAACATTTAGATCTCTTCTTTTCAAAAACCCATCTCCCAGCCTCACATTTAGATTTTCTTTGCTCCATACGCAATGACTCCAGATGTTTAACTGGCACATAAGTTGGACCAGTAGTGTTTTCCTTCCACCTGTGGGGAGCCAGTATGGCTCACATTCCATCACTTAAAAACAGAACTAGTCCATTAGTTAAAATAATAGTGATGCCAAAACTCCTCATCTCCTGCAGGCACAGCAAAGGTGAGAGTTTAAAAAGTGCCTATGTACCAACCATACCTTAATGCTTGCACTCAGCTTGAGGCAGATGACTTTCCCACCTCTCATCTCAGTCTGCTTTTTCTTGGTTCATTAACTCGATGTTCTGTGAATCTTGATGTCTGGTAGCAAGTACTTCTGGACATCTGCTCTGAATTTACTTTTCAAATAATATCTATATGTGTGGGGGTTTTGTGTAATATCAGGGTTAGGCTGAAACTGGCAGTCTGCAGGAGGGAAGGAGAGATCAGTACCATTTCTAATAAAAACAGCTATTTACAAGCCCAAGGACCTCAGCAGGTATCACTTTCTTTCACAGTGACACACAACTCTCTCAAATCAGAATACCACAGACATTTTGTACCAGTAACACTGTGCAACAGTTTTAAACAAAGGAAATGAAACATATATTTATGCATGGCTAAAACTACAGGGCAATTCCAGGGATGTGGAGTGGAATTCGCCTGGAATTGGGCCAGAACACAGAGGCCAACTTCTCACCCTGAGAAAGAGGTGATGCGCACATTTCGGTGATCACATGTCATCAAGGCCTCAGCTTTGTGCTTAGCCATGAAAGCCTACAAATGTAGCATAGTTCAAATTTGGAATAGAAGACAGTACTAGGAAAAAGTGAACCAGCTCCCCCTAAAATAAATAGAAAGATTTCTGTAGGAGTTAGAGCACATTGAATCACCAGTTTTTCTTAAACACCCTGCTTTCTCCTTGGGGCTCAAGTTGCCTTCTTTTTGGTTGTGAGATCTGATAGGATTTCAGCCTAAATAGTATGACTATGATCTTATGTCCTATAATTCAGCCTGCTCCAGAAAATGTCTGTTTATTTTGTGATGAATAATAGAATTGCTTAGCAGCTTCTTTTGGCTTTCAGGAAAGAAACACAGTTCTACATGCACTATTTCAAATGTTTTCCTTAATTTTCCCATGGGGATTTAGTCTTCCAAAAAAAAAACCCACCTCACTGAGAAGTACAGTAGTTAATTCAGACAGTTTCAAGTTGCCTAGAGCTATTGACTGATATATGCAAAACCTTGCTATTATGTTTTCAAAGCAGCAACAAATAGAATTAGGAGTGCAATTCCTTTGATGATACTTTGAATTTTTTTTTAAATTACCTTCCATTATTGTCTGGGCTTGATCCTTCTCCTTTAGAAACTAGTGGGAGTTCTGCCACTGACTTCAGAGGAAGGAGGGTTGGGTTATTTTCAGCACAGATTTTAAAACAAAGGCTTGAAATTGGCAGAAACAAAACACTCTGCCATGAATCAAGACAGCAGGTTGCCAGATGGCATCTTTTCAGAGTTATGCAAACAAATTTGGTTTAGTCAGTATAAATATTTGAAGGAAATAGAAAGAATAGGATAATTCTCACTTACCAAAGGGTCAGATTTCAGTCTTTTAAATTTTAACTTGGTTGCAAGAGAAAAAAGAATCTCTACCAATGCTGTTAAATTATTGCTCTAGAAAGCACCTGAGCCTGGCTTTGCATGACAGTTTGTACTGCTGCAGTTAAAGTTCTGGATGAGTGAACAAAAATAAGAATAGTGGGGAAGGAGAGGATTCACACTGTTAAGTGGAGAAGGCAGTTTAGGAGAAATTGGTAGACTTCCAATTGAAGAGCTCATATTCTCCATACAACCCAAAGAGAGAAGGAGACACCCTGAGAGGGCATTTTGAGCTCTCAAGTTAGATACTTGAAGCTAGGCAGTATGAGTAGCCTCGTAATTTGCAAGTGAAATCTTCAACATATGGCTAACCATCCAGTTCCATTCAGCAGGTAACAGCGAAGACAAGAGGCAGGTCAAGTATTCCAGAAGAGCAGTGCTGTTGGGCCTTTTGGTGTATTTTGGTTTGCTTTGTTTCAAAACAAGTAGCAGTAAGACAAGACAGAAAGTGAATGTAGTAAAAACAACAGGAGAATTCTCCTTTTTCTTGAAAATTAACTTTGAATATACTTAGAAGAATTACTTATGAGCAATAAAAATTTAATATTGTTGTACTCAGAAGCCTTGCCTTTTTTTCTATTGAGTGAAAAAGCTAAACAAGAAGAGGTACGTATACAGGTCAGAGTAAGAGAGCTCTCCACTGTCATAATCCTTTTCTCAGCTAGCATAAAAAAAAAGCACATCTGCCCTGAAATCTCTCTGCATACAATTTCCTTCTGCCTGTGGTGTGGGATGTGTTTTTGGAATGGCAGAAGGCTTCATCTTTTAACAAATAATGAAATCTACATTCCAGTCAAATGCAATCAGCTCTGCCAGTGCAGAAGGGTATTTTTATTGTTCATGTTTGCCTTCAGAGTGCCACTGCACATTAGTAAGTATGTTGGCTTTTTGCCATCTCTATTTTAAGCTGTTCAAAAATCTGGGAACTGAAGAAATATCTACCTTTGCTTTTTAAGGGGAAAAACATTATTTAAGTAAGCAAAGGTTTTAAATAACTTAGACTAGAAAACATACGTGTTCTTAGATGAACACACTTATTTTGGTGAAACAGAACTGACAATACCTTTGAATTAACTTCTTGTCCCTTATACCCCACTTGTATGCACTGTACTGACCTCATGGGAAAGAAAATCGAATCAGCTGTAGATTGCCTGAACAGATCTGTCTGAACTCATGGAGCAGTAAATCCTACATTTACATTAGTCACTCAAGACAAGTTGGACTTGCTACACCTTCTACTCAGAAGGTCACACAGAATTTTTTATACTTGTTGAAAATAAAATAGCAGTGAGCCACAAACTTGAATTAATTCCCTGCGTATGATTCCAAGAGCATGGAGGAAGGGAGAAGAGAATAAATGACTAGGAGAAAAGATCAGAGGAGCAAGGTGAGAAAGTGGGAAGGAATAGTTTCAGGTTCTGATGAAAGAGTTTTGTTTCAGACAGATCCTCCTCTCAGCTTACTTTAGGGTCTGGCAGATGGCATATGCTAGAGATGGATAGGCAGCAATACACGTACAGCTGTAAGGTTCTGGCACTCCTGATCCTGGCCCACACTGCCAGCTGGCCGGCAGAAAGCAGGTTTGCAGGGTGATTTGATATTCCACAGCTGTCTTACAAAGCATGAGGTCAAGGGAGACGAGGAGAAGAAGGAGATCTTGGAGAGAAGGAGGGGGTTGTAGCTGACTGATCCTTGTTGACAGCACAGAGGTTGAGTTCAATACAACTACAATATCCCAGGCAACAACTTTCTCTATCTGCAAGCCTTTCATTTAAATTATGTGCTAATGTAAGGTTTAGGTCTTGATAGGACTGGACAACTCTGAAATCACTTAGTGATGCAAGCTGAGTACCATACAAAATGAGTGAATACCGTGCAAGATGGGTGATTCTTGTCTAATGCCCAGCAAATATACAAGGTAGGTTGGAGTACTCTTTCATGAACTAAGGGCATCTTTTGTTGGTAGCTGTGTTAGGGAAAACTCCCTCTAACACAACTACGTGTGTCAACAACAAATAGTTTTTTTGAAAGAAGGATAAATAAAGCCCCTTTGTTGCTGGAACCAAACTCAAATGCAAGGTCCTCTGCACACTTCCAAAAGGCTTACATTTTTGTTAATGAGGTTTGAACAATAATTCACTGTTATTTTCCCAGAAATCTTCAGGTAAACTTGACCTACACTTGTGGTATATAGTCCAACAATCACTATACTTGTTTTAATAGGATGACTTAATAGAAATATATAATTTAATGGCTATCAGTTTTAATGAAATTTAGCTCTTTAATAATTACTTGTAATTTTTTTTAAACTAGAAAGATTTATTATTCTATTAATTATGTCAAGCCACTTGAACCAAAAGTTTCATGTGAAATAACCTGATAACACTGCTTTATTCAAGATAGTGAAAACGAGGTTGGAGCATGAGGAATTTCAGATTAATAGGACTGAGTAACTGGATAACAAATTGTCACAAGAATAGCAACATGGAGAAATTTATTCTGTGAAGAAAGGCTGAGAGATTTGAGGTTGTTCAACCTGGAGAAGAGAAAGCTCCAGGGAGACCTTATTGTGGCCTTTCAATAGATAAAGGAGGCTTACAAGCAAGATGGAGAGAGACTTCTTCCCAAGGCCTGTAGTGACAGGGCAAGGGGCAGCAGCTTTAAACTGAAAGAGGGTAGATTGAGATTGGACACAAGGAGGACATTTGCTATAATGAGGGTGGTGAGACAATGGAACATGTTGCCCAGAGAAGTTGTGGATGTCCCATCATTGGAAGTGCTAAAGGCCAAGCTGGACAGGGATTTGAGCAACCTGGTCTAGTGAAAGATGTCCCTGCCCATGACAGGGGTTGCATTAGATTATCTTGAAAGGTCCCTTCCAACCCAAACCATTCTACAATTCTATGATTCTACGAAATTAAGAACATGAGGAAAATACCCTCTACCTTCAGATACACAAGATGAGCTCAGAGCTGTCCATCACTCTGCAGAAAAAAGACCTTGAGGGCATGATAAGTAGTTCCATGCAAGCATCAATTTAGTATTCAGAGGCAGTCAAAAAAGAAATTCAAATACTAGGAATTATTAAACCAGAAAATACTATTTTAGAATATAGATCTGTTATTCACTCTGACTTTCTGTACCCTAGTCATCTCATCTCAGAAAAAGTATGTATCAACAAGGTTCAAAGACTACTAGGACGGTTGTATCTTACAAGGCATGACTTAATAGGCTAAATTTTCAGCTCAGAAAAGAGATGGTTCTGGATCACAAAACAAAGGTCTACAGAACCACAAATGGCACAGTGGTCTACAGAACCAGCCCTGGCCAGAGACTCCTTACTCGCAGCTTTTCTAGTGTAAGAGGCAGTTGCTGGCAAAAGAAGCTAGTAGAAGCTAGATTCAAAGAAGAAATAAAAAGTTAGGTTTTCATGGAACATGAGGTTAAACTTTGTAGCAACCTGACAGAGGACCTGGTCAATACAAAAGGTATATGTGGACTCAAGGGGAAACTGGCCAACTACATGAAAGAAAGGTTCACACAAGGTTACTAAATGGACAAACCACAGAATTTGAGGGAAATGCTCAAGCTGAAAATAACTGAAGACTAGGAAAGCATTAAGAAGAAGTATCACATGCTTTTGCTCTTTTTCTCCTTCTCTCTAAGTGTGTACTTAAGGGCCAGTGTTGCTGAACTAGATTAATCAGAACTGTATGGCTGCTTTTTCATTCCTTTTATGAAACTCTTCTGTCATGCATTATATCATGACTGCCTGAACAATTCTCCAGCAAGAAAAAAAAATTATTCACAAGTATTAATAAAAGTATTAGTGTCTTAACAGATAGTTACAAAAACACTCTGAGGAATGTTTTGAAGAGAAGTGAGGCCATTTATTGGAACTCACAGTCTAACACTTGCTCCTCTGTGATGTCAGACAGAAACCTTGAACAAGGATTCAGAGAGATGAGCAAGCCCGAAGGGACCAACAGTAGTAGGAGTAGGCAATGTGACTGTCCTGTTCTTGTGGTTTAGAAAGCCAGAGGGACAGTCCTTTGTTAAACACCTAGTGGGCTGAGGCAGGGACAGGGAGGGTTTCACTCACCACTTAGGGTCATGGGCAAGAAACCGACACGACTTGGGAAGAAAAACAACTGAATTTATTAACTATTTACAACAAGAAGCAAGATAATGAGATAAACTACATCTTAAAAAGGCAGTTCTCCCCCACCCCTCCCTTCTTCCCAAAGCCCAAAGGCTTTGTTTTGTACCTTCTCCTCTCCTGGCGGCTCGGGGGGGGCAGGGAATGGGGGGTGCAGTCACTCCACCGCTCCTTCCTCCTCAGGGGAGGGCTCCTCACAGTCTTTCTCAGCTGCAGCGTGGGGTCCCTTCTCACGGGAGAGTCCTTCTCAGAAACTGCTCCAGCTTGAGTCCTTTTCCACACAGGGCCACAGTCCCCTGACCACTGCTCAGCTCCGGTGTGGGCACCTACAAAATTCCAACGTGGGGTCCTCCACAGCTGCATCTTCTCAGGGGTTGCACCAGGGGACAAACCGTGTGTCACCATGAATCTTCATCACGCTGCAGGGGAAATTCCGGGGCCTAGTGCTAGATATTTCTCTATCCATTCAGTGAATAAATGTGCAACCAGACTCAGTAGGCAAGGATGAGAGTGTCTCCTTCAAAATGGACCCTACTAAGAAGGAAGTGACCAGATTTAATTTTTTATTTCCAAAAGAAGATAAAGAGTGATTTAGAAGCTGCTAGCTTTTATACTTGGGGCAATTCCTCTTTTTTTTTTTTTTTTTTTTTTTTTTTTAATTAATAAAATGGTGCAGGCTTTGTAAAAGAGCAACATCTTGCTTCCTTTTCTGGATATACATTAAATGAATTTTGGCTTCTGAGCTTTCACTCAGGTCTGCATGTCTCGTAATAGGTAGGCAATTTGTCCCTCAAGTATCAACATAAGCTACACTCTTAGCTTATGTTGATACTTTCAAAGTCATGGTCAAAGCCCCCTGGTCAAGGATGACTCGTAATGTCTAGTTATAAATATGTTCCCTGATATCATTTTGATTCATGTCAACTAACATTCTCTCAAACAATGCAGATAAAAATTCAGGATACAGCATATGCCAGAGAGTTTCCTACAGAAAGTGTGGGACTGTAGCCATTCTAGTTCGAGGGAAGAAATAACATAGGCATAAATGTGTAAGCCTGCATCAGTTTACCTCTGGACCAGATAAGGCTCTCTGGCCTTTTTTGTTTACTGATGTAGATGAGTCTTGGGGAAACCAGCCTGCACTGGTAGCTGAGTCCCCCTAAGAACTCCGGGAGGTCTCACAAAGATGAGGTGCAGAGCAGGCTCCAGCGTTCCCGGACAATACAGAACACAAAGGATGTGCAGCTGCAGCGTGTGCGTAACTTGGAAAGCTTCATTAGTCAACAATGAAAGGGAATTAACCACCCCTTTGCTCTTTTTTTGGCTTTTTATCTTTTTTTTTTTTTTTCAGCATGCACATTGTTGATAGTGACTGTGCTTTGTATTTGCATAAGGATAACCCCTTGTGATGAGTATCTATTCAGGTTTACTTGTGCTATTTTCTTCTTACTCCCTTTTATAAAGAAATAAAATGCTTTGGTCCTCTGAGAATAACATCAAGGAACCCCAGAAACTGTTTATTTTTCTATGTAGATAATACACTTGTGCATAATTCTTTTGGAGTAAAAGAACAATAAATGATTCCTCTGTCCTTGGAAGGGAAGACAAAGCTTCTTGATGAACACCACTAACTGCTGTTAAAACTTGACTGCCTGTAAAATAAAACATTTGAAAAAGACTAACTGATTCAAACATCTTCTAAACTGTGTGTGGAATCTGTTGTGACCTCATAAGATGTTATTTCTACAAGAATTATGAAGGTATAGATTTTCCCTTCTAGAACAAATCTGCAATGGCTTGTGCCATCAGAGAAAAAACTTTGATGATGCGTTAACATGGCCCTGACCCAGCTGGTTGGCATGCACTGTCACTCCAAAATTCCATTAATAGGGTGCCTGAGGACATGAACTCAGTTTGACTTGAAAGCTTCATGTGTTTCAATTAAAAATACATTTATTTAATTAATGTAGACATTAGAGAGAACACTTCCTTTAAAAATGAAGACTGAATCTGATAGACTAACTTTGTCCCCTTTTTCTGAGACATCTGGGAAATGTTGGTTTTTTGCAAGTGTAAGATATAAGAACGGGAGGAACTGAAATCTTGCAAACTAATAGATAGGAGGCACTGAGGAAGATGTCAGGTATATTGGGCTCAAGATAGTTATGTTTGGAAGTTGATAGTGCTCTCTTTTGTTTTCTTTTTTTTTTTTTTTTTTTTTTGAAGCTGATAGGACAGTGCTAATTTCATTTGAAGGTAGTGTAAACAAGAGGGGGTTTGGCCACATTGGAATAACTGTTTAGTGGCACAATTTCAAGTGTAGAATCAATGTTTTCTGTAATACAATAAACAGGACAAAAGTCTACCCTTTCTTACATCTGAGCTATTTCATTGAAAGAGGATTGTGAAGAGATGAAGCAAAATATAGCTAAGGGAGATTTCACCAGGGATGTTTCTGTTGTACCTAGTCGTTGCGGACCTAATTTTCAATTTTAATAAAACATTCTGCTACCCTGACCAACTTAACTCACTTTGAAGATCATTTGCAATCCACAGCAGAGTTAAGGGGCTTATTAAAATAAGATTCAGACTCCAAGCACAATTGCTTGTTCATAACTCCCGGAGGATCTCATGAAGAAGGTGCCACTTCTGTTCTGCTTTTATAGATGCAGTTTTCTGATGCAGTAATAGCAGAGGTCATATTAAATAATTAGCTGTCATGTGTATTGCAGTCACAAATGGATACGTCTTTCCAAAGACACTCGGTATCCATTCTTATCAACCTAATGTAAACAGAGCTTTAGTTACCCACAGACACACCACATAGATCTTATCTAGCATAGGAATACCAAATTAGCACTGACTGATTCTTAGGTAGCTATCAGCTAGCTGGCAGCTGTGATTTTTCATATCCAGTACATCTGTTCAATACCATATGCCAAGGCTAGATCTAGGGATTTTGGCACCTTGCTCTGGTTGGACAAGTTCTTTGACATGTTTTCTCCTTGATGTGAGACCAAACAATGAATAGCTTCAATTACATTTGCACTTAGTATTGTCTAGGTTATTTATTTACTTTGAACAGTTACAAATGGGACAATTCTGCAATCTGATAAAAAGAAAGAAGCTTTGATACATATCACAGAATAATGATGTGTCAGAGAGTGGACACACAAGTATCGCTTTTTGAGCTGCTGTCACAAAGCCTAACCTTGCTTACTATAAAGGAAAGCTAGTAGTCTATAAAGAAGTTTTTGTGGCCTGTTGAAAGAGATTCAAAATCTTCAGAACATAACAAACATTCAGAATCTTTAAATTATGCAAATGGAGCAATAATATCTGATGGTTATCCTGATTTAGTGCAGTAAAGCAGCAGAACAGATCAGTCATTTTAATTTTACATTCATCACTCCTGTTTGTATCATACACAAATCCAGCCCAGCACCAGGGTTGTGATTGTCTCTTCCCTCTTCTCAGCTGCTTTTTCCCCTCCACCTTTGTCAGCTCCAGAGTTTGTAGAGATGCACAGTAGCCCAGAGAAGGAACTGATCCAGCTAAACTACTCTTGGGGAGGTAGCAGGGAGCAGGACTCTTATCCTCAGAGAGTTCCTAACAGGTTTCATTATATGGTGGCTCAGAGGTTAGATCTGCCACTAGAGAGGACATAGGGACAAGCATTGATGACAAACCACAAGAAGGGCAGAGCAATCCCTTTTTGGTAGCACTCTGCTTTTTTCCGCAGTAAAAGACCAGGTAACATAGCCAAAATGGCTTTAGGCATTAAGAGTGTCGCTTTCTGAGGGGCAGAAATTAAACCAATTTAAAACTAAAACAACAACAAAAAAAGCAGTCCAATTTTTATTAGTTTTTCATATGCAAGTCTTCACCTTCACTGGAAATGTCAAATGGAAATTCCAATTTTAACAGACTGAAAGCCACTGATTTCTGGTGGATGATCTCAGCTGTGGTTCTGAGTGCACCCATAACACAGCAGATCTTGTGTGTGAGACCAACCAGCCTGCCAGCACCTGTGCGGGGACAGGAAAGTTCACAAGCGTTTCTGTAGGCTGAACCCCAAAGCGTGATGCTGCTGAATAGCCCAGCACCTCAACTTGCTCACGTGACCAGAAATGATACCTGCCAATAACCTGATTACAAGCAATCTACAGGAGCAGGATACTTCTAGTGCTTTGGGACTGACCCTGCCGAACAGAGGTTGCCTTTGTACATGTTGCAGTCTGGTTTGAAGACATTTGTGAATGGCAAAGCTAGGTAAAGTACTTGAATATATTTGGGTTTTGGGTTTGGTTTTTTTTTCTTTTCATTTATTGTCCACCTGTGGAACCACCATCAAAATTCAGCAAACTCTGATCAGTTCACTCAGGTTTTTTGTGTAAGCCATTGCTGGGAGAAACAAAAAAACATAGCAAGCATGAGCAGAGCCCCTCAGCCCTGAGAGCATCACATTTTCTTTCCCTCAAGAGTACATACCTCAGGAAAACTACGTGCTAAAGGTTATAGATATTACTGCACACATCTCTCTCTCTTCCATGTTTTGAGAGGACGAAATGGCACACAGCTTTTATCTTTTTAAAATTATTGCTCTTTTTATTTATAAAGACTACAGCTTGAAAAGCTGTTAAAAGTAATAAACCACATCTTTCTGAGAATACAATTCCATTATTTAATCATGCCCAGAGGCAGCAAAGACACTGGGAAATAATTGTCTTTTTGTCACTCAAGCATGAAATGCCCAACATTGTTTGAAACCTAATTCTAATAAACCTTTAATATTCTAGTTCAGAAATCCCTTGACCATGGGCAAGTACAATCTCATTTCTCAGTCCTTTAAAACAGTTTGATGAAGTATCCCAGAAGGCATAAGTTATGTTTTCTTCTCTAAATTATTTTTTTTTTTCAGTCTACAAGGTTTCACTTTTTACATCCATCTACCAAATCACAATTCCATTAATATGTTAGCATCTCTGTAACATATTCATTCACATTATTTGTTCAATCTAAACATTCCTCTTTTAATTTTGGGGAAATCACATATGAATAAAACAGAACATGGGGAACAATGCATCTAGAGCTACTGCAGTTAAACAATCATGGGAAGGCTGTGCTACTACAGTGGCATTGTTTTGGCACAATTTACCTTTCTCAGACTAATGCCAGTTTTTCTATTAATTAGTAAGTTTTTGCAGAGCCTTTTAGTATATGTTTCCACACCATGATCAAAAGATTTGTCATATATCACAAAATCACAAGATTCTGGCTCTTAGAAATAAATTAGCTGGTTAGTGTTAACATTGTGTCTCATAATTAACAGGCCCAGTAAGTGAAGACACACTAAGATGATAGGACCAGATGTCTCATCCTGACTGCATAAGCATAGGACAGTAGAATCTAAACACTAGATATCGGTTATTGATATTTAATACAGGTGGCCCGTAAGCAGTAGATTTAGATTCAAATTTGGAGCTGAAGAGTACGGTTTCACTGTTCTAATAAAAAAAAAAAAAAACTAAAACCTTTTGCTTTGAAGTGTCAATCTGAGCACAAACACGTCAGGGTGCAGACTAGGAAGAGGAAGATGGTGCTGGGTACAAAAGGGGAAAAGAAAATTAAGAATTTTTCAACGTTTGATGTGATAGCAATGCACATGTAGTAAATCTTTCAATTATCATCTGATATGAATATGAAAAAAAATCTAATCCTTCGTCTTGCTCATAATATTTTTCATGTTTTTTGTTATAAAAAGAATACAGGCTACTACAGAAAGCTACAAGTTTACCTGTGTAAACTTGAGTATCTGAAGACATTGATATTATGCTTCTTTTAAGGATATCTGCACACCCCTTGAAAAACAAGTGACACATGTAAGCACCATACTTCCAGTGGACTTTCTCCACAAGTGATAACACCTATCAGGTGTTTCAAGTACATCAATAAAAATGCTATTAAATAATAAAGAGTTTAAAAATAAAAACTTTGGAATATAGGCTAAAGAGTTTAAAAATAAAAACTTTGGAATATAGGCTATATCCAGTGCTTTTTACACACTCTCTGACTAAATCAAAAGTTAGGCATGGGCAGAAACAGGAGCACACTTCAAGTTGCAATATGTGAGCTACTCCTCCTTTGCAGAGTTCCAACGAAGTAACTGCGCTATTTCATATTGCAATCAAGAAGATCAGGGCCTAAAACAGTGCAGGTGGAACTAGGAATCCAAAATTACTTCTAACTCCTGAAAATACACGCACAGTACATAAATCAATCAAGAAAACAGGTCACTGACTGCAGAAAAAAAAGAAATGAAATAGAGACATGCTGAAGAACAGAGAATAGCCAGTTATTACAGTGCAGTAGTTAGACAAGAATAATGCAGAAAAGATCAGAAGACAACAATTTATATTCAGGATTTTAAAGGTAGGGAGAAAGATTTGCTTCAAACAAGTGCCACCAAAAATAAATTGTTCCTGAGCCTCTGCCTAAAATGTGGTGCAGTGCAGCATCTAAGCACAGGG
The DNA here is from genome assembly GCF_000699245.1 of Pterocles gutturalis. Taxonomy (NCBI): domain Eukaryota; kingdom Metazoa; phylum Chordata; class Aves; order Pterocliformes; family Pteroclidae; genus Pterocles; species Pterocles gutturalis. The sequence goes on from NW_010097577.1 coordinate 83,512, forward strand.
CCAGATCTCTCACAGTAGGTGGGTCTTTTAAAAAGTGAACAGGGGTGAGAGCACAAAATAGCTTGTCAAAAGTGTTGCTCCACTTTTATAAACCAAACGGAGAAAACGCAGAAAAGACACTTAACATTTTTTGTATGTTTGGGCCATCCCTGGAGGTGTTCAAGGCCAGGCTGGATGAGGCTTTGAGCAACCTGGTCTAGTGGAGGGTGTCCCTGCCCATGGCAGGGGGGTTGGAACTCAATGATCTTTAAGGTCCTTTCCAACCCAAACCATTCCAGGATTCTATGATTCTATATTATTTTTCACTATATTCATTAAACAGTCAACCTATCTGGCTTTCCCAAAAAGTACTGATTGGAACCTAGGGGCTGCACATCTGTGTACACCAAATTCCAAGATTTGGAAGTGTCTAAACAATGTCTTTGATTATTTCTCTATGGAAGCTGTTCAGATTTACTTTAATTACGTATTTTTTTGTATGCAGGCATATATACCTCTCAATAATGTTATGTTTTTAGCAGGAAAAAACATACATTACTGTAAATACACATTTTTCACAAAGATTATGACAAATAACATTAAAGACTATCAAGGTACTACACAGCACAGAGAATAGCTAAACCCTCTGTCCTCTATCCTCTTGATATGCTATTTTCCTTGCCAAACTCTTTGCCAAACTGCAATAAAAGGACTCAGTGAGTGGATTTTAAATTAACTGACAATTTGAACTTTGAATGATCACTGTTTTGTGACTGTTTGGGGAACACGATGGCTGGATTTAAAAATGGATAAAGACAAAAACTGTTCTCCTCTGACAAACCACTCTTCTAAAGAAATTGAATTGCGGAATTTTTTTCTTCAGTAGAGAAATGATACTTAATCCATCGAGATGTAAAAACTCTATAAAAGAGACTCTTTACAGGAGCACTTAGGTCACTAGGTTAAAGAAAGTGAATGGTATTCCTAATGGAAGATAAACGGTTGCCCTCTGGGGTTTTATCTGTCATACTAATCTCAAAAAGCATCTCATATAAAAGTAGAGCTAAAAAGACTGTTAAAGCAAGCTTTGCCACTGCAGTAAACTAATACCTGTGGCTTACCGCCTCTGCCCTACACATGTGAAATGTTTAAAATGTTTGTCAGGAAGCTTTTTCCCACATTTGGCTAGGTGTACTCAGTGAACCCAATGTGAGATAATCCAAAACAATTCAGGTTCAACAAAGGTTGGGAAAATATTATAGCGGACATAAAGCTTTGATGGAAAGCTTCTTTGATCTTGAGATTATAAAATACACAATTTCTAATCTGACAAATTTTTAGCTGCAAAGCAGAATATCTAAACATTCCTCTTTTGTCATAACAGTTTAATCCCTTAAGAATGTGATTTAAACCACTGGGGAGCAAAGGTTACTACAAGATTTGTATGAAAGAGGAAACCTGCCTCCGACACCTAGATAGAAAAATGTGAAGGCCGTTAAATTATATAACTAAATACTATCTGCAGATTGGCACTGTCAGGTCACCCTCAGTTCAAGCTGTGTCAAATATCCATTCTTCCAAACACACTTGTTCACTGAATGAATACTGAAACAGTCATTATTATTTTAGACTTCGGATTTGGGTTTTAAATGACCCATTTTGCCATAGCTGAAAAACAGCATCAGTACAATAAGAGTTTAGGTACCAAGAACTGAGAAGGTGGGACGTTTTGTTCTGGTGTTGTTTTTGAGGGGGGAGGCCACTGAGCATTTTTAAAGTATTTATTAATCTCATAAAAGATATTTCTTCTTCCTACTGATCTTGCTTAGGCCCATGGACTATGACAACTCTACTACTAATGTAAAAATAGTGATTTTAAAACTTAAACCATCCTTACAAAGCACTGCCTACCTGTTAGACACAGCAATTCCTGTGAGGAAACATGATCAGCCAAAAACAAATGCAAAGTTCTTTCATCAATTAATCACACAACATGATTCAATGCTGCAATTCACGTGTAAATCCATGAGTCGAAGTTCACAAAATATGTTTTCCAGTGTTGATAAACTACAAATCGTTTTACATTAATTTGAGTATTAAATCTAATAGAGCACTAAACAGCTTCTAACAGCTTTAAAAGTTAGCTGGATCAGATCTCAACTTTTCTATTAAAAAAACCTAACAAATCTCTTTTTTCCCTCCCTTAAATTGAAAGTAAAGTTCATTCTTTTTATTTGAAAAGCCAACAAGTAGAAATTTAATTCCATGGTGACTTGATTTCCATGGATCTGCATATTAATGTTTGTCACTAATGTTTGTAGCTAAATATCTTTATCCAAACTCTCTTCAGTTTTCAGCTTTTTAAACAAATTGTTCCGTACCCTATAATTATGCCTGATAAAGACAAAAAAGTCTGGGTGCAGGAGACAGGATTTGAAATAATGACTAGAATAGGGTTTTTGCAGCCATTATACAAATGAATATAAATAGTGATTATTAACACATGGAATGTCAATTTAGAAAGCATAACCCAGTACTATGTTGTACTACAAATTAAAAAAAATATAGATCTTTGTGGTAGGGCGTTTAAAAAAAAAAAAATTAGCTTTGCCTTACACTACGCTGCCATCTGAGAGAATAGAAAACTTCCCATTCAGTGGGAAAAAACATCCATAATGCTGAATCTCCATAATCTCAAACTTAGGAGACATCATAACAGAAACAGTAGAAATATCAGTTCCTGACACAGTGTTACTTCTCATGTTTCTTGGCACTACATCAATTATAAAAGTCTTTGTTACTTTCTTGTCAAAATGTGCAACTACCTTTCTTAATGGCTACAAAACTTCCACAAAAATTAATTTCACAAAAAAAAAAAAAATCACAAATTTTGTCCTATCCTTATGTTAAATGCAGTGAAAACTGCCTAATAAGTGCAAAGGTTCCTAAGGGAAGATAGAAAGATACTATAATTGCACAAGCCTCATTCCTTTTGGAAACAAGTATGTATTTGAGTAGAAACAGCATTTAAAAAAAAAAAAAAATCTGCACACTTACTAATCCTTCTGGAAACACAGTTGATCTTTTCCACATGCCCTCAAACCAGAAAATTAGGTCTCTGACCCAGCATAGGGAGGCAGGGCCATGTTTCCTAATCCACAAAGGATGAACTAAGGACTGAGTGTCTCTTGAGCTCCCTAGAATTTGCATGATGTGACTCTGCCTGGCTCCTTACCTGCTTGGGTACAGATTACATCCAGGGACTATCAGGTCTTTTCCAAATGGTTTCCCTAGGTTTCTTTCTGTTTCCTCGCAGTGTACAGTTCGGACAATTAAACTACATAGACTTCTATATAAATCTAAGATAGTGTTATAACAGACACAATTCATTTCAGAGGGCAGCACATTGGCCATTAAATCCTCCCTTACCATCCTCTATGTCTCTGAAATGGTATCCATATTTCAAGATTGCATGGTGTTCTTGGGCAGAACAATTTCAGATGTGCATTTGTGCACTGATATAACACAGTAAAAAATCCCATAACATTAAAAAATGCTTTCAGTGCATTTCCTTCACTAAACCTAATCTATAGCTGAATGAAATTGACAGAATTAATGCTTTCTTCTAAAAATCAGGATGAATTTTTACACAATATATCTATTACGTTTGCAACTTCATTTCAGCCACAAAAATTATTTACAGAGGTTTAATAAAGTATTTACAGAGTATTTTCATTAAATATGATATTATTCATATCCATCAGAATCAAATAGACACTGGGGAAAACCTGTGACAGGGAACCAGGGAACTGAGAGAACACTTAAGTTGAAACAAGCTACATACACCCATGTGACTGACCCAGAAACAATTCAGTTGTTGCCAGTACAGCTGTCTTTGAAGTCAGCCAAACAACCATACTCTCCTGCCAAAAAAAAAAAAAAAAAAAAAAACCACCTTCCTACTTTGGCATCAGGGTTTTGCAATTAGTTTGCCACAGTTTCAGAGCAGTTATTTTAATTTTTAATGTAATTCTTCTCTCATTTTCAGTTCTTTATCTTATCTGTTTAACGCAGTGTCTTGAACAGTCATTGCATCCCTGAGAGAAACCTCTTCTCTATGAATCTTCCTTCAAACTTGCTTTTGCCATCTGCAATTTCTGTTGTCCTTCCACTGACATAAATGCATTTCATTGTCTAACTTTTGTCTTTGTTCTCAGGATAAAACAATAAAATAAAACAACCCCCTTAATTGTTACATTCTGACCTGTCTGCAGTCTCACAGTCTTTTGAAAGATCCCTCAACGTCACATCATTTTGCTTGTGTTTTCTTGATATTGACAGGTTAGTTTTGACTGAATTTCTGCTCAATATATCAGTATATATGTCAGTACAAGGTCATAAAATCTTCCTTCTAGAAGAACATGCCTTTTTACTCTCAAACACAGACTATTATTCCCCTCATTTGAGAACTTGTCATCCTCCTAAAGCACAAAATAATTTTTAATGACCACCTCCTTCCTCCCTCCCAAATCTTTCCTGTCTGTTGATCTGCTGTGCAGCTATAAATCATGACCAGGATTTATCTTTACTTTTACTTTATTACTCTTGAAAGTTTTCTATTTCTCTTAGTTTCCTTTCAATTTTCCTGTTTCTTTATTTGTAGTTTTCCCAATTTTTTATCTCACTTGGCTATTGAATTTTGAACCTAGACTAGTTCATACCAGAAAGCGAAAATAAACTGCCACATTCCCTTTCTGACAAAGATCTGTGCAGTACTACAAATAGTCTTCTTAGATGTTAAGTTCTCTAGGTAGCTTCTCCTTTTCTGCCTTGTTACAGCTCAACTTGTTCATTCATCCTCACCCACTCCACCAGTCTTATATCCTTGACGTAGGGCTAATCTCAGAAATCTTAGACACCTTATTTAGGTAGCATTTCTTACACTATAATATTTCAGCTCCTTATAATGTTCCAAAACATCTTGCACAGGACTGACAGAAATTATATAACATCTCTGAAAGACTTGTGCTAGAAGAAATTCCTTTGAGTATCTAAGTTGGTACCACAGATCTACATTTAAGCACCTGAATCATTCCCTATGTGTTCAGTCTAAGTTTGTTGTCTAGGCTCCCTGTGTAGTCCAGAATAAGTGTTTAAAACAAGTGGGGTGGATTGCCCTCCAGACGTGCATATTTCTGTTCATTGACTGGAGAGAAATCTACTCATCTCACTCTCAGAGAGGTCAAGTTAGTGCAGTGCATCCTGTCCTCAGTGACACATCCTTATAACCATGGGAACAGTGGGTATTACCTTCTTGTCTGAAACAGACCCTAATTATTGTTATATTTCTTTCATTTCAAATTTAAAATGAAAACTTTAACCTTCTGTCTATCTCATGGCTAGCTCTTAGTAGTATGGCAAATCTCAAAGAAAAGAGATGTGGTTACAGGAGCAATCACAGAATATATCCTCCTGGATTTCCTCACTTGGAGTCTGTCAGAAATAAAAATGAACTCTGATATTCACAATATAGCAGACTGGACAAAGATTAGATTCTTCTATGAAAAAATCACCAAAAGAAAGACGTTTTAGATAGATAGCTTAAACAAAGCAAAATATATTCACATTCCCCAGTTCACTCTGGGTAAGCTTACAGGAAGCTCTAAGGAGACAGCATTGAATTATTACTTTTTTTTAAGAGAGAATGTTAAATGAAGTCAACAACATTAGCCAGAGGTCAAGAAAGCCTGAATTTCTATTTGATGAGGTTGACATTCAATCATCTGAAAGACCAATATTGCAGACCTTTGACTGCTCTCTTCGAGGGAGAATCAGTAACCTAAAAGGCCGAGCATCATCCTTTCCCACTGACTTCAAATGCAAAAAGAGGTGGCTGCACCTCAAGTACTGAGTATCTTTCAGGACCAGGACTTCATTTAAAAGAGGAGAAAATTAAACAACAGCTATAAGAGCAGCAGGCTGGAGATACAGTTAAGCAAAATGGTCTGAGCAACAGAAAGCTAGGAAATGGAAAATTTCCACTAGATAGTACCTCTGTGGAGACCAGGACTTTCAGGAATCCCTGAATATGGTTTTCTTTATGTAATCATTTAGTGATTAACTTACATCATTAACTAAATGTAAAGATTTAAGTGGAAAATAAGATTGCTGGAATATGAGAGTAATGTTTACTATTTCATCCACTGTAAGGACTTCAGTCTCTCTCAGGATGATTCAAGTAGCATGTATACCTTAGTAGAACAAACCTCATTTTGGGGCTGTTAGGAAGTGACTGACTCTTTATTGGAGTATTTAAAAAATAATGAGGGTTTACAACAATGATTACTGGGATGGCGAGGGGGGAGAGAATTCTAGACTATTTAGCTGTGATTTGTATATCCTCTGTCAACCTTATTTTTAACATACATATAAATACTTCTTTGGCTGGAATGTGCATGCAGATTAGGCCCAGAGCAAAACCTATTTTGGACATAAATGTCCTTCACACTTGTTTTCCTTCTTTGCAGATGATGGCATCAGTGAAACTTGCCAGAGAAACTTGTAACAATAATACTAAATCCAAATCTGAGACAAAGTGCCCCACATGAAAAAACAACCTGGGGCTGGAAGAGGTTGGTCTCAGAGCTAGGCATGAGGAACATGAGCACAAGAAAGCAACTGAGTAGGATAGAAGTTTCATCTGGAAGAGATAAAGGAATTATTGGGAATTAAAACAAAATGGGTAGGAAACAGACTACACAGAACCACGTAGAAGGTCTAGTGTCAGAAAATAAGAAAGTAATTTGATAAAGTAAGGCCAAGTAAGCATTGTTCATGAAAAGAAAGACAAAAATTCCATACTAATGCAGGCAAATCTGCAGAATGGGATGAAAATGACATGAAAATGAAGACAGACCAACACATAGCATAGTAAGAACAAAAGATGAAAGGGAAAGTGTGCAAAAATATCTGGTAATTACCTGTATGGTTCTTTGATAAAGATAGGGCCCTCCTACTTAGGCTGGGTGTGCCAACAAGCTTAACAAAAGTTCATTCTTTTGAGAATTCAAGTTCCTGAAGCTTTGGTTTTACCCTGATAAAAACATTAATGGAATATGTCTGTCATTGACTTCTGATAATATTTTCAACTGGAAACAGGCATAAGGACCAAGAAATTAAAAAAAAAAAAAATCCCACCTTTAGGAAACCGTTAACATGGGCTTCTTTGAAGAATGATGTGGGTAATTAATCCACAAGTTTAAAGAAACAAAGTTACAACAGGCTATATACAAAACCCTATCCCAAAATTAAGAGAGGCTTGTTTAAGTCGGAATAAAACCCTGCCCTATCCAAAAAACAATGGGGGAAAATAGTGACTTCTGCTCAAAGTGTCCACTCCAAGGCACTGTGACATTTTGTCTCAAAACATAAAACACTGGCCATTTCTCTTGGACAGGATGAAGCAGGTGACATCTGGAGAAGCTTATGGCCATTAGGAGGACACAATTATTTTTAAACATTTGAGATAAAATATAGTAATTACTAATAAACATTCCTCCTTTCACTGAACCCTAAATTCCCAGTAAATTTACTTTCAACTATACTGCTATTTTCAGAGTAGTATTTTCTTGCTAGTGCTTTCTAGCAAGTGTTTGCTAGTATTTAGTGTTTCTTGTTAAAAGTGTGCTGCTTCCTATAGCTCCTCAGGTAAAAGATTCTGTTAGTTGACAGGAAACCTAAGACTTAGACATTGTAGTTGTGCACGCAAGTTCATTCCAGGAATCCACTCTTTGGCTCTTTATCCTCTTTTTGTGCTACTGATCTAGAGACTTTAAATTGCTTTTTAAAAGTACTTTAATGAACCGATAATGTTTTATTTCAGCTTGATATGCACTTGGTTGGTTTACTCAGGATACAGTTACCAAACATGACTCACCCCAGGATGATTATGTTTCAGTTTCAGCCAGGTGCAGCTAGGACTTGGCAACCGTCATCCTAAAGCTGGAGTCGGTGCTAATTCTGCACTTGGTGACCTTCACGATGTGGGTGTCTGGAATTATTCTGTTGGCACATATACAAATTCTCTCATACAACCATCTGTTCCTTGTGCAGACAAATTTTCAACAGGTAGCTGGGATGTTTCATCTACAGTATTCAGTTTTCAGCACATCTCCCATATTTATGGTGGGAAAATAATGCCTTCACTGCCTTGAAGAAAGTGGGGCCACTAGTAACATTTACAGATGGAATCCCTTATCAGTCTTAAATGTTAGGGGAATTCACTGAGCACCTTCTCATGACACTTCAAATCAACTTCAAGGCTGAAGATCCAAAGGCTGGTCTTGAACTCCAAAGTCCTTATTATTCCCATTCTCCTCACATAACTCCACTTGCACAAACCAATTGTTCCTAATACATAGCAAGTATATGGTAAAGTCCAATCTAGCTGTTACATGGTGTGCCTAATGATAGCCCCGATTGAGTCTCTTTGACACCGTGATTTAAGGAACTACAAATGTCATTCACAGAAATAGATATGTTTCTTTCTCCAAATTTGACCTACATCACACAACCAGGTCTAGAAAGACGCTTTAAGTTTTCCCATTTAACTACTAAGCCTAACAACTATTTCTTAACATAAACCTTAGAGGACTCTTTGTTCGACTGAACCAAATGCTGGCATCTGTGCAGCATCTGTTTTAAGACAAATATGTCAGTATAAAATGACATTTTTTCTTGCTATATGCAAGTTAGTTTCCTTGAGGTCGTTACTAATTTTATATAGTCTTTGGAGACTTCCTGCTCTTCAGAAATTCCAGCACAGTATCTACCACTTAACTGTACTAAAAGAGGAAAACAACATTTTGTATATAGGACAAAGTTTTTGCAATCTTCAAGCTAAAAAAAAAAAAAAAAAAAAAAAGGTGGAAAATTTAATTCTCATTTGAATATCAAAAATGAAGACTTCTGTCTGCAATAACAAATGTACTAACTCATTATGAAGCATACCTTTATGCAGAGAAAATAAAGAGAGATCCTACATGGGTGGCCAGAATTACAAATTACATGACAATGGTTCTGAAGCAAATATTGTCATTTATGTGGTTCACAGGGTTCTTTGCAGTAAGCTTCAGTGACTACTGCAATTTCTCTTTCGGTACTTCTGAGAGATATTTTATTTTAAGAAGTTATTGGTTGGGGATAAATAGGTCTTTCTTTTTTAATCTTTTCTGAGATTCCAAGGTTAAACCAGGCTTTATTGGTGAGGAGGGAGAGGAATTATGCGGTCTTACAGACATGACATATTTTCCAAATAAATTCAGTGCTACACATGGAGATATCTTCAACATTTAGTTCAAAATACTTCATCTAATTTTAATTTGTGTTTCAGGGTTTCCACCCTCCAGTTTAGTGTAATACACTCTATACAATGATATAAAATTTTAGGGTTCAATCCAAAGTGACTACAAATGTCAACTTCTGCTGCCGTCAGGCAACTTGGAGGTGCTCAGTGCTCTGCAGAAACACAACATCACGACCACTTGGTACAGAATCTCTGTATCCTCCTGCTTCTTCAACTTAAAGTACATAGAATCATAGAATCATTTAGGTTGGAAAGGACCTTTAAGATCACCGAGTCCAACTGTTAACCTAACACTGACAAGCCCACCACTAAACATGTCCCTAAGTGCCACATACACACATCTTTTAAATACCTCAGGGATGATGGCTCCACCACTTCCCTGGGCAGCCTGTTCCAATGCCTGACAACCCTTTCAGTGTAGAAATTTTTCCTAATATCCAACGTTAACCTCCCCTGGTGCAACTTGAAGCCATTTCCTTTTGTCCTAAATTTCTTCCTTATTCATGTCCTATCAAAAATGCGCTGCCTTATGTGTAGTTTTTCATATATTCATTTATCATCAAGCCTTTGTAGCAGTTAAATCCTGTAATATATTATTTATGGAGACAGCTGGTATACAGAATGATAAGCAACATAAGAGTCCAAATCAGCGAAGTCTCTCCAAGCAGTTGGTGGGTTTTTTACAGATAGATAGCAGTTCTTGCTTCTTCTTCTCCTAACCAATTGGATGCAGGCCAGTTTCAAATAAAAAGCTGTGCAGCTGTGTCAAACATGGTATTACGGTCAAACTGTCAAAGCTTTTTGAAGTGTATGGCCCAGTCAGAGTTTCTCATGTTCTTACATTATTTAACTGGTTAGGATAAGCAGAGATTTTAGAGACAGAAAGTTGAGGAGTCAAAATCAGTGTGAGCTGCAGCCCTGAGTAACTAATGGTGCACATGCTCCTTGTGTCCATAGCACTTCATTCCGAGTGCAAGAGTTGGGATAAAAATGTGCTGACAATATCTTATGCAAACTGATGCTTCATGAAAATTCCACAAGTGCTGGAATGTATTCTGCAAGTGGTACTCTACCAGTGAAGAAATCTGGGAGGTTGCTGATGTGCTCCTCTTGAAAGCTTTGCATTTTTGAAAGCATCAGCTTAAGCTGTTCTGCCAGATACTAAAAGAAATGTTAGGTCTCGACTGTTTACGTTCAAGCTTATTTCTTTTAGTATTTAACAGTGCTTTCTAATGGGATCAGGTTTGTTGCAGAGAGACAGAGGAGGGCCTTTCTCTTACTATTTTGGTCTGGAGAGAAAAAGACACTGCAGAGAAATGAATAACAGGTGAGAGGACTGGTACAGATTTTCTCTGGCTGACCCATGACCATATGGAGGAGAGACTCCTGGGGTAACTACTATAAAGCCAGAAGAGTCGTGGCACGTCCCTCGTACTCTATAAGTCTGCTCATCCTTTTGCTTAAGATTTTCCTGTTTATTTACTTTTTAGCCATACCTTGTTGTACTGCTGTTTCTGCAGCAATAGCTGCTTTTCAGTTCTTCTCTTCCATCCTTTTAGCGTATTCCTTCTCCATTAAAGGATTAAAGATGAGTGTAAAGGGGGAAAATAATACAAATCGTCAATGCACAAAACAGAGAGCCAGAGGCTGCTCTCTTTCACAACGTACACCACCATGCTGTTTAGTTAGACACCCTGTTCTGAGCACTTGAACTTCTGAATCCTGCAGCTGTAGGAGTAAAAGATGAATCCATGGCAAGCTGGTAAAGAGGAAGGAGAAGGAGAGAAACTATCAATCAAAAAACAGTCAACTAACCAAATAAATAAATAAATAGAAATGCAAGTAGGACCAAAGGATTACTTGAGAATGGTGTGCAAAACACAGAGCATAAAAAAAAGGCTAAATGTACGGAGGTTGAGAAATATATAAGAGTTCTATCTTTCATAATTTCCTTTTCTATAGTACCATTATTTTTGAAGTCTAAACTGTCTAGCAGAAGTCGCCATAAAATGCACAACTCCAACCTGGATGGAAAGCTTCCCACAGCATAACCAGGGAGATCAGGGAGGCAGGGGGATGCCACTGAGGAGGTTTCCAGTATAAATCATATTTTATCCCATCTAAACTGTAAGCCTGCAAGTATAAACTCTGTAAGCTAAACAAATTATCAGTATGATCCTGGTCTGTACATGGCTGGGGACAAACACTTAGACAAAATAAAATTAATTCAAGTAAATTGGCAACAGTTGATTGTAAATAGACTGCATATTCTGATTTGCACAATACAAAGATAAACGTGTAACACAAAGACAATGAAGTACAATAGGAAAAAAAAAAATGCCATTACAGTAACTAATAATCTTGAAAACTGCACTAAAGACATTGTAGTTTGGACATGTAACTCCTGATAGGCCTTATTGGCATTGTTGATCTATACTGCTTACCTACATGGGTATCCAAAAGTGTCTGCCATGAACCATAGACAGCAGAGGTGTCACTGCCTAGCAATTTGTCAAGATACTGCAAGGAAGAAATCTGGGTCATTTGGATAATTATCATTTGAATAATCATTATCATTCCAGACAACTCAGTCTGTTGCCTCAGGCATCTGAGCGATTTCATGCAGCCACGTCAGCCCTGGAAAGTACAGAAAAGCATTTTGTGAACTTAACAAAACTTATGGAAAAAATGAGTGTGCAAAGGAGTGTTTTGGATTCCAGATACTCTAAATTTTCTATACATTTTCGGGACACACAGAAGTTTTATGGGGATGTCTTTCTAGTCATAACCCTTACCATTGCTAATAGCTAATAACCTTGCTAGAGATCCCATAATGTTAAACACAGCCAGGTAATTATAGAAGGTTCCGCCTGAAAAGGGGAATGATCCAAATATGTAAATTTTGAACCAAGGCAAAAGACAAGGAAGGAAGCAGAGTCAGAGGGAAATAGTCATTTTGCACGTTATCATCTTTCTAAGCTCACTAGGACAAGAGGTATAAAAGAGAGGGTGGGAGGAAAGAAAAGAAACAAAGTGACAAAGATCAGCAGAAGAACAAACAGGAAGACAGTCAGAAAGAGAAGCAGGTTTCTTAGAGATGCTCAGCAGCACCTCAAGCAGAAAGTAATTGCCAGTGGATAAAAAGAGCAAACTGGTTGCCAAGACAGAAAACAATGATGAAGTACCAAGCATCTTGGTCAATATATTTGTAAATCTGCAGGTCCCAAGAGGAAAAAAACTTATCCAGCTTTCTACTTCTTGAGATGGTAATCTTCCCATGATATACATTTTCACTAAATTTCCTGACAGAAAAGAAATGCTACCACTCGTAGAGGCTGGTAGACAAACAGAATTAGCTGGGTTTGTTTTCTTTTAAAACACACGTACAAATATATGCCAATAAACAAGCAGATATAAAAAAAAATGGCCAATTAAATTTCTTTCTCTGGTATGGTCAGTTAAAATTAATTGTGGCACATGAGGCAGCCTGAAGCCAGATGGTATGTGCTCACTGTGCCTTGAAGTGAGAACTTAGAAAACAATGTCTTCGTCAGGCTGACCAGGAACTAACTAGACACCTGGATTTTTAATGAGGGAGACTCTTGTCATGGGAGTCATATATTAGACAAAACAATAGTCTTCCTTCTATAGGAGCAGAAATAGGAAAATGGAAAGCTGTGCTCTGTTAGTTTTTGGCAGCAGGAAATTATTAGCAAATCAAAAAATTCAGTTAACTTTTATTTAGAAATAATTTGTATTGAGCAGTCATGTGTCTGGCATGAACACTACAGTTTAACCACTGAATTTATAGCATTTGACCATGAACTTTTCCAAAGTTTGTGCTACCCACACAAGCATTTAAGGTCAAAATATTTCCAGATATATTCTTCTGGCAAACACTTTTAAAAGGAACCTGCTACTGAATTTTTAATACTTATTTGGTTCATATGAAATAACATTTGCTGCTCTGGAACTGCTATTGAAGGTATCTTGGCTGACAACTGAAAGCCTCATGCTTTTTACAGAATCAAGGCATGGTAGAGGTGGGAAGCAACCTCTGGAGATCGTGTAGTCCAACCCACCTGCTAAGAGCTGCTCAGGGCCATTTCCAGTCAGACTTTTAATATCTCTGTAGATGGAGACCACAATTTCTCTGGGTAATCTGCTCTAGTGTTTGACTACCCCATGGCAAAAAAAAAAAAAAAAAAAAAAAAAAGTATTTTCCTGTGTTTAAATACAATTTCTTATATGCCAGTTTGTGCAATGCTTGCAGAACTCCTTATCAAAACCTGAGAAAACCAAAGAAAGCACCAGGACAACTGCAGCATTTTAGGCAGAGCTGAGGGTGCTCCAGTCATGGCTACAAACAGCAGCTTTCCCAGCATCTGAGCTGGAGTTAGGACTCTTTGGAAATGGCAAAGCCCTCACAAACAGCGTGACCTGTCAAGAGCTGTCAGGTGTCAAGAACTACAACCAGCTAAAATCTGATTCAGTCAACCTTGACTTAAAAAAAAATTACCCAAAACCATGAGCAATGTGTTCTGAAGTAGAGCAGTGACTAACAGCCAGGACCAAAGAAGGAGGGTAGGCTCAGGTCTATTGTGCAGCACATCCGGGAGGGTGACGGGCTGGGGTGGAGGTGGAGCCACAGGAGAAGGGAGTGAAGAAGGAAGGCAGTAGGAAAGGGTGATGACATAGGTTAATACAATTGATTTATGAATCACTGGCTTTGTGAAGTTAATTCCATATTCACCTTTCCCTCCGCTGCTCCCGCGCTCCCAATAAAGTTGTCTCTGTTGTAAACCCTTGAACTCATTGTTTGTTAGTAGGGAAGTATTGTTCATGAGGGATACACAGACAGTGTTCATTTAATTTCCTAGCTTTCCCAGGAGACTCTTGTGGGTATTATTTAAGGTGTGTTTTCAAAGGAACATATGTATACTGGCCCTCTTTACTACCCACAGTACCTCCACCTAGACAACTTAATACATCAGTCAATATTTGCAAGCCATCAGTTAATCAACAGCAAGGAAAGGTAAATTGAAATTAAATACCCTAACTGAATAATTTCATTAGCTTTGCTCTAATACAAATAGACATCCTGAGAGACGCACATTCTCATTGGAGACTGGTAATAAATGTGTTAAGAGCATGAAAAGAAAGTGATACAATTGCGAAAGCACACACACACACACGTAAAATTTTCCCAAAGGCTGTGTGAGAGAGCGTGTGGCGGGAGCAGACATGATTTGGCTACCACGTGTGCTACCGTAGGTGCAAGGAAGGAAGTCTCCAAATGGTGGATTTAATATGACTCTCTGCAGCCACATCACAAAGCGCCTGGGAGTGGCTTGTCCCTCCCGGCCCCTGTGGGAATCAGTCTAAGGAAGCCTGATGCTATAGAGATGTTTCCTGTACATTGTGTGGGAAACTCAACTAAGTGCAAACTACTGGCAACAATGAGACAATAAATTATAATAAACAGGAAAAATAGCATTGGCTCCTGAAATCAATGGCTGGAGCACATGAAACTTTCACAGCATTGATAAATGAATAAATATAACAAAAAGCACTGGGTTTTGAAAGAATGGGCAGTTTTATCTTCACTGAAAGGTTCCTTTTCTGTCAACTAAATAAATGTAAAAAATAAGCACCATTAAAGGACTTTGGCTGAGATTTTCAGCACTGGATAGATTCAGGAAGCTGCACAAAACTCCAGAGACTGATTCTTTTGCTTGGCCCTGAAAATGGCAACACAGTCTGAAAAAACAGCCACCTTCTAGAAACTACCTTGCATCATCTATCCGTGTCTGCTACTCAGCCCAAAATGATCACATCTGAAACACAAGCCAGCCCCCTCCTTGTGAACAATTTTTTTAAAAAGTAAAATAAACTGAGCTAAAAACTACCAGAAGCAACCTGCTATCCAGTGAAGAAGACCTGGAATACTCTGAGAATTAAATACTCTTCATCTTGTGCAGATATGCTGTCTTATTGAATTTAAAGAAGTGAGCAGTGAGAGCTGAAATGAGTGGGAGTAAAGAGTGTGCAGTACTTCAGAGGAGACACTGAAACACCTCGCAAGCCCAAGGGAACTGCAATATTAAGCACTTTTCATTTAGTGCCCTTGACGTGTCCAGGCTCTGCAAAAGAGCTTAGGAAAATGCTTAACTTCAGCTCAAGAGAGCAGTCCCACCTGAAGCAAAATTAAGTCTGTCTCCGGACAGTCTTCAGAAGGCTCCAGACCTTGTGGGGCCGAGCTCTGAGGGACAACACCTAGCTGGGATAAGGCAGCAATGCTTAGCCTGCATTAGAGGTCTCTGTTCTTCACCAGATGAAGATCTGAGAGAATCCCAACAAAGATTTTTGAGGGGGCATGAGTAAACTGTGTAAGAGTGAAAAATTACTCTTTCTATATCTTTGGGGAAAAGAAAAAAAAAAAGGAAAAAAGTAGCAGAAGGAGCATATAAACACACTCCAATTGTTCCCAAGTTAATTTATTTCAATTAGTTTTAGCTGAATCATAGGTCAAATAGAAGACCATGACACAGGAGCAATAGGGTGCAGAGGTTTAGGAAGAATATCCATTTTGCAAAATTAACTGGATTGCTTGTTTTTTAGTATTTCAGAACTAATTGTTGAAGAAAATGCAAGAAAAGTGGAACATTGGGATCTCAGTACCATACTTGAGGCTTTGCCTCTTGCAGAATGTGATGTAGAATTAGTTTCTTTATTCTAGAGAAGAGAACTGTCCAGTTTAATCAAAACTAACTGACACATAGAAAGCAATGGTAGATGACAGTGACTTGGCTGCTGAATATCTTCTTGTGAGAAGGCACTCAACGCTATGGAGGCATTCAGCATGATGACCATTTTAAGTAATGATTGGAAGGGAGAATACGCTTTGCCTCAGATTAAAAACTATAAGAAATTGTAGGCAATAAATAGTGTAAGAGGGTACATAAAGTTTGGCTTTACAGAGAGAGGCAGCCTTCAGTGGGAAGGGAAAGTAATCACACTGCTCTTGTCACTGCAGAGTGCTGTGTTCAGGTTGGGATACTTCATCACTGATAAATGCAAGATACTCTAAAAGAGGGATGAAAAACAGTCAAGAACATGCAAGGAATGATTTTTTAAAAATAACAAAGTATGTCTAAGCTTGGCTAAGGCAGCAGAACACAATAGCAACCCCTAAATATTTTAACAACAAAGAAAGAGAAAACTTAGCAACACGGGAAATAACCAGATTAACTCCAAGATACAGAAGTGTTGTTACCAAAAGATCCACTGATGTCTGGAGTACAAATGATAGAAAAGTCCGTCAGCAAGCGCATTCAGTTAGATGGGGAAAAATGCTAGTAAAAGTACAATAAAGAGTTGGTCTCTGCTAACTGCTTGATCTGATTGATGCCTTAGTGTTTCCCATTTCTTTAAAAAAAGCTAAACATCAGGACAAATAAAATACATCACCTACTTTTTACCTTATGAATAATAAAATTGTTAATTTAATAAAATATTTCTAAGAATTCTTTCTTTTAACATAAACAATCTTTGTTTTTTTCACCATCTATACATAAGTTGCTATAATGGAAGACGCATGTTAATAGTCCAACACTACCCCGAAAAGCTGTTTAGCTGCATGCCAGCTTCATATTAACCATTATCCCAAATGGTTCGGACATCTCTAAATCCTTCCTATGTTAAACTATATGAAGCAGCTACAGTACCGTATAGACATCCAACTGCGAGTCCGAAGGTAACCACTGCGGCTGTGGGACTGAGCAGTAGAGGGCAGCATAGACTAGGAGTAACTGCAGATTCACACGGTCCAGAGGATACCATGGGTTTTGTAGGAGTTGAAGAGCGGGGTGTTTAAAACTAAATGCATGCTGATCTCTCTTACGTGTGATGCCCCGTACATTTGAAACCACAGGAAGTTGTTACCAGCCCTTCATCAAAGAGTCTCCCCAGCCTCTGTCACGGCCAGTCTGTGCTATATTCTTTTTCCAAGGTGACCTCACCTGGCATTGCAGCTGATGTTTGCACTGCAAGGATTGCAGCACGTACTTCATAGATTCTCAGGTCACCTTCCTTTCCACCCCCAGCCTTCCCCCCACCTTCCGTCTGATCTTAATCTTTAGGCAAAAATACTTTAGGCAGGATTTACTGGGATAAAAACTGAAAATTTATTTTCTTGTTTAAAAGGTCAGGAAAAACATGGAGTTGAATTTTAAAAAGCATGTTTATCTGGTGATAGTCTAGTGCAGTTGCATTTTTTTATGTGATCCTTCCTTCTGTTCCTTCAAGTCTTTCCACAGACTAAAGACACACAATCTGGAAAATGTCCCCTCTGGAATGGCATTAAAATCTTACCTCAGTGGCTGTATCCTCCTGCTACCTCCTGTCCAACATCTTTGCTTTGACTATCAGGGCATGATTTTTGCCTACCTTTTGTTTTGTATGAGCTAATGCTTTTGGCTCAGAACACGGTCTGTGTCCTACAGCCTTCAACTCTTTTCTTCCCACTCCATCTGTCTGGTTTCAGTCACTTGCAGCTTTCCCCTTATAATATTTTTCTTTCCCTTCTAAAATCAAAGTAAACACAGGTTTTAAGTCAGTATTATTTCTAAAAAATATTTCTGCAGACCTGTATCCTAAACTTTGTTCTTCTATTGTTATGTTATGTTCTGTACACTTACATGTGCAAGCACACACTCATACAATGAAAGGGCTCAACATAAACATTTTCCTAGCATTACAGGATGAAAGCAATCTCACGGTGACCACTTATTTTCTGTTAATTTAGTTATGTTCAGAAACCATAGAAACAGACAGAAAAAAATATTTTTTGCACTAATATATCAATTGGAAGCCTTTGTCATGAAGCAGAACCATATTGCACTAGGACCTTTAAAAGCACAGGCAGAAAACGATTTCCCACTCCCCAAAAAAAACCCCAAAACTTCTCATGAAAGTGTAACACAAGGAACTAGGTGAATCATTTATTTGCATTTTTGTAAGGTGTGGATAGCTACATGCAGTACATATAAACAGGTCTCTGCTCTGAACCTCATATACTCTAAATAAACACAGAATACAAGATCCAGAGGCATAAAAAGATAGCATAAAAGAAGTTAGCAACACAGGAACAGAAAAAAGCTCTCTCTGCTCCAAGACCAGTGTTCACTAAGGCTGCCTATTTCTTTGAACATTCCACAATTTGTCTTTTTAGATATAATTAAAAGCAGTGACCTTTAGCAGTCACTATTAATGGCTATGGTACATGGCGCAGGTAAAAGCCTTCCCTTTTGCTTGTTATTTTGTCTACTACCACTGTGCACATTCAGGTGTGAATTAAAAGCAAATTTCAACTCTGTCAGTGTGAGATATTTAGCAAAATTGTTCCAGACACTTGAACTGTTAACTAGTCATAATTGACTCTAATTATTCTGCAAAATTTGGATTACTTTGTCAGCACTTATTCATTTAATAACCCTAATACAGATATATAGAACTGTATTTTTAAGAAAGCAAGGTCACACAGCCAAAAATGCAAGCCCAAAACTTTCTGAAAACAGAGGTCTCAGATGTATTGTCTTTATTTTTTCCTTTAAAAAAATCAATAATTGATTAAATTGATAAAAGTTTATTTAAAAAAAAAAATGAGCTACAAAACACACACACAAAAAAACCCAATCTTTTTATTCTGTTTCCTTAGGAGGAAGGAATTCAGTATCAAGGCAACAAAAGTACCCACAGACACATTTAAAGCAAGGATTCACCACTTAGTTTCATGATGAAGGGAGGAAAACTTGTCTGAAAATGGAGCATTAAATCATTTTTGTTGCAAAGGTCTGGAAAAATTTTGCCTCTTTCAGTAGGAGTAAGAGTGATCAATTGCATATGTATATGCATGGATGTCTGTATGTACAGGGAAAAGTGCAAGAGAAGTCTGCCACCCTCTTTTCCCTTGCAGCACTGCTCTGCAGTGATCCACACTCTCTTGCAGGACATACGGTTAATCTGCAGAACCCTGTTAAATAATAAATGCACAGCACTGGCAATCCAAAATTTGCCGAGAAGAGTACACACTGGTTTGTGTAAAGTGTGGAATATTGTCAGAACTTTGTTGATTCAAATTATTTGGGAGCCACCGGTTTCAGGACAAAAAGGCCATGCTGAAAAAGTTTATAGAGTTCAGGTAGAGAGATGGGAGAAAGAGTGGAAATAATCA
>NW_010097577.1:103119-119542 GCF_000699245.1 Pterocles gutturalis
CACTATGGATATGAAGATGTCACCATAGGTATGATGATGTTCCTGAAACACAGGTGGTGAACCTGCTGTCATATGGAGGCTTCACTGCCCCCCTCAGATCCCAAGGAACTGCCTCAAGCACAGCCCAGCTACCCGTTTCAGCCGCTGCCAGTGAGTAAAGCTAAATGTAGCTTACCTACCAGTCATCACCTGAAGAAAAGAGGCCTTCTGTTATCCCGAGGATGTTTGAGCAGATGACGTGGATAATACCACCAAAGTTTTCTGTCTGAGCTAGCATTTTGCTAAGGGAAGGGTTCTGAGGAAGCACCACACACACTTCCTTTCCCTTTTTCCCCCGTATTATGCCTTGATCTGAGTTTTAGTGAGTACTGATGTTTCTCTGAGGGTCAGTTACCCTTAAGAGTCAGGATCCTGAGGACACTGTCTAGAAGTGGCAGACCTTGGGATCCTGGACTCTTTCATTAGGGATAAAATCTGAGGGTGCAGAAGTAAATGACCCTGAGTAAGCAATATCCTTTTCCTGTCACTGCATAAGAAGAATACCCAGCTGGAAATTTAAGCCAGGCGTCCATTTCTCTTAGATCACATCAGACGTTCAAAATGGCCTGGAATCTCAGGCAAAGCTGAGACACTCACAAAGATGAGACTGCAAAGCCTGGAAAGAGGAAAAGCTAAAATCCAAGGAAGATAAAAGACCCCTAAGAGGCTCCACTTCCAGCTGAAATTATTCTGCTTACATACCATCCTTTCAACATTACACTTTAGAAAATTAGCACCGTCTAAACCTTGGTAATAGAAGGACAATCAAACAGCACTGTAGATGCTATTACAAGGTCTTCAAGGAGTGATAAATACATCCAAGAGCTATTTGTCTGGCAGTTTGGACTGTGAACACAAGTATTTCCAACCAACATACATCTAACAAAGAAATACTATAGATCGCAGAATATGTCCCTGAGGAATATCAAATGACACTGAAGACACCAGAGATCAAAACAATATATTTTACAAAATAAGAAAAAGAGTACAAGTATAGTCAATGGTCAAAAGAGTCAAATGCCACACAAAAGTTCAAAAGCAACAGGCAAAGGTAGTAATAACCCTGCTGGGTACAAATCCACATACACATTATCTGGATAGCCTTCAGAGAAAGAGAACATTAAAACTCAAAATGATAGCTATAGTTCATCTACAGAGCTGTTTGCACTAACCTTTGACTGCAATGGCAGTGTAGAGGAAAAGTTCTTGATTGTCAATGGACATTACTTTTACTGCTATAGTTCCCTCTTACAGCAGACACTTTTCTTAAAAGATAAAAATTTTTCCCACATTCATCTGAGTAACAAAGTAGATGAGATAATCAGGTAGACAATTAGGAGGAAAAAAATGAAAAAAAAAATCATGTAACAGAAAAATCAGGAAAAGATTTTTGATGTAATCAAACCACATTATTATTTTGCCAGTTACTCCTCTTTACCTTCATCTGTGCACTGTCTTCTAGCTTATAAAATCTTTACCAAAGGAACTAGCTGGCAAACATAAGAAATTTCCAGTAAAGCAGAGTTTGTAAAATTCAAGTTTAAATACATTATGTTATTAACATTTTATTAAGAGATCTAAATATGGTGAGCAGTAGTGAAATCAGTAGTTCTGAAGCATGACTGCAGAAACCTACAATGTTGAGTTAAACTCTGCTTACAGTGTCCGGTTTTGGTCAGGGACTGCAAATGCCTCTATATTATAGAGACTGTCATTATGTCATTAAACCCTCTTGGGAGTCTGCATTTTGCCTAACATTGGAACAAACTAAGACTTTTCGAAGTGTTCTAGGCAACCACACATCAGACAGAGAAATGAACCTGTGGGTAGCTGATCGCCCAACAGACTCGCCACACACATTAGGCCAGAGAGAGCCTGAGTCTGCATCCTGGCACCTCCAGGATGTGGGAGGCCCAGATTTAAGACTGTTCCAAATTGTATGGAACAGAGAGATGACTCTGAATCTCTCACATCTGAGCAGTGATAGTGTCTCTCCACCAGACAATCTGCCCAGAATATGAGAAATCCTTGTCATTTAAATTTTCTGGGTGGGGGGGAAAAAAAGTTTTTATAAGAAAGGTTAAGTTTTGGCAATTTACCATTTTCGTGAGAAAATGACCAGCTAAAAATTAAACCCCAAAAGGCAGAATAAAACTATTCCACAGATACTGTCTAATTAATATATGGCAAAATTTGATGAAATGCTAATAACAATGCTAGCACTGAACACAGTATTTAAATTTATGGCAAAAAGAAATAACAGATGGAACAGAGATATATGCAGAGCTCTTACATTCATATATTCATCTACTTATGAATATATTAGCATCTGACTCACAAATAAAACATATTGAAATAGTCACAGCAACATTATCTACCAAAAAATTCAGTTGTGAAATTTTAACATGCTACCGTTTATAAATGTAAGCTCATTTAAAGACTGTGGGTTTTTCTGAAAATTATTGATTCTTCCTGTGTAATTACGAAAAAGAAAAGACACTTCTGGTTGGCAGATTCAGTCCTGCACCACTGCCATCAATAGGACTCTTGCCATCAACTTCAATGGGAAGAGAATTATACCCTGTGTTATCTTTGAGCAATTACACTGACATTATCAGTGATTTACTGAGTGGTATTTCAAACATGATACCATATGTCAGCTGATACCAAGCAAGTTTGAGTGACAAAATTCTGATCATAACCACTTGGTTAATAAATATCACAGCTATTGAGCCTCTAGAGCATTTAAACTCTGACAGCTAGGGCATCACCATAAAGAAAAAAGCCTTGAAAAACCCTAGGAGAATCAACTCTGAGTTCAAATGACTTCCTCTTAAGTCTTCCACTTCTCAAGTTGATTAAGATTCAGTACATAGCTCTGATTTGAAATCGAGCAGTTCAGCTAAGGGGGAGGCTGGAAATTTTCTCTTGTTGATAGGTAGAAGTGGGAAATAGTACTGCTAACTGTTTGTAATGATTTTCAACCCCTTCAGATGTACCGACATCCTTACGAGTTTAGGCTGCTGAAATATGTTTGCTTTTCTGAGGTACATTTCAGAGATTTTTTTAGAACTACCCCACAGATCCAAGAAGGTTTTGTAGGCCACCATTTGCAAATCACTGCTGTCTACACACAACTTCAAAAATATATGGAAAGTTTTATTCATCATAATTAAACTACATCTTTTAAAATACCTGTGTCATTTTTATCCTATATCGGTCCTAAGAATCTCCAGTGAATTATTTTTTCAACTTGCTTTTACATCAGTTAGATTACATTGATTCACGTTATTTCTAAATTTAAGACATTTGAGAGCAGAGCTGGGCCATTTGTGCTTTAAAGAATATACACTTCCTTCCTTTGCTTGCTTTGTTTTAGTTGCAAATTATGAACTTCTAACTCTCCTCTTATGGACTTCATTTACAGACAGATCTTACAAGTTGTTCAACATTGTAAGAGGTCTAGAGAGTTGGGGTTTTCTCTGTCTCTACATTAATTTCCCATAGATTTTAATTCTGTGTTAATTCCCAGGAGTTCTCTTGCATCTTGACACTTTTTCCATTATCTAAAGACACAATAATTCTTTATCAGTCAGGAAAGCAAGACAAAAAACTCTAACATAGCTATCTCCTTTAAATTTAATTTCCCTCATCCAAATTCCCCAAATACCAAAACCAATCTGAAAACAAACAAACAAACAAAATATATATATATATATAAAAGAGGAAAACAATACCAAAGGAAAACTTAGCCAGTGTCATATTACTGGTAGTGCACAAATAATACTAACTATTAACTTTCATTTTTAAGCAGCTTTTCTGAGTTAAAGATCTTTCAAAAGACACAATTTCAAACACATTTTGTTAAAAAAGGCTATTTAGATAAGAACAACAAGAAAAAAAAAGAACAAGCTACTCAACCTACAGAAGTAGTTTAAATCGTTATATTGTCTGTTTTGAATGATGTTCACAGAGAAGCACATCACTAAGGAAAGGGCAAGGTAAATAATGAGTAGCTGACTATCAGCTGCAGAGAAATAAAAAAGCAGGATTTTACAAGCCAGGGAGCCTAGTGTTGCAGTTAATGGGCTAAGAGGGTCTGAATTAACATTAGAGCTCTGTACTGAGAGATCGGAAATACAGGAAAAAGAGAAACTAGAACATCCAGGGTAAAATCAGCTGCTGTGTATACAGGCCAGAGGATGTTATTTGGCTGCAGGGGAACTGGTGTGGATCATCAGTTTGTACATCAGCCCATTAGCCTCATGCTGGTTAACAGTATTTTTTCAGCTGGGAAGGATTTAAGGCCACATGTTAAAGCTGTTTTTTTCCCCTCCCTACTAGACTTACAAGGAGGAACAAGAAGAAATTCAAGGTAAATTTAGAGTAATAGTGAGGTATTGACTTCTAACTTATTGAAGTCTTTTAGATCATATGAGGCTTGAAATCAGAGGCACAGAAAGAGGGAAATTACAGACAATGTACTGAAAATGAAAGATCAACTTAGAACATGAAAAGTTTGCACGGATTTTTAAGTCAGCATTAAAACCTGTTAAGAGGAACAGGTGTTTCTTTCTGATTTAGCCGTGGGCGATACCTGAAGTCAAGTCATGCAATCTCTAAAGATTCACTTCTGTGATCAGAAGAGGGATTCAATGCTTGGTGGAGAATCTGAGGGTGGGGATGAGCAATACAGCTGTGTTAGCCCCTGCCAGCTGTCACTGAAGGGAGGGACGGCTCCCTCCCACTGCCCTCTCCTTGTTCTTATGCAGGCTCTGGCATTCATCTGAGCTGGCAGTGAACTGGAGCAAAAAGCTAAACTGGCAGAATATTAACACCCCTTTCCCCTGCAGCGTGAACTGTATCAAAGAGCTGGGGCACCGTATTGGAGGAATTTTGGAAGATGCATGTGTGCAGTAATGACATTTTTTAAATACGCCTTCCCCCACCGCTCAGAGCATACAAATGCCCTGACTTCCTTACAAGACAGTTTGCCATCCTGCATTTTCGGCCCAAACCCCCTGCGCTGTTGTAGCGCGAAACTGGAATGTGCGGACAGTGTGCGGAAAGCTGCTGAACAGTACATGCAGATGGCTGCCTTGTTTAATTTTGATTGCCCTTCTGCTGGTTGGATGCCCTTTCAAACCTCCCTCCTAGCCATTTAACCAAGCTGTAATCTGGGTAGCAGCTAGAAGTACACTTTCCTTTATTCTCCCCTTTTCTCATTTATGGCTGCTATAAAAAAAAAAATTCCTCATCTCTGAAAAACACAACACTGAACTGGATCTGCCAGAGTCTGTTTGGAGGAAATCCAGCATCTTCTAAAAACAGTTCAATTTCACCATATTTAACACAAGTGCCTCTAAATAATAGTAATATTTTGTTTTCAAATATTATTTTGGCCTTTGACCAATGCTCCATTTTATGTCAAGCCTCTGTTACAATGTTTTTGACCTGTTATGTACTGGTCTTTCTTTCAGAAGAGATAAAATTCTAAAAATAGTTCTTTATCTTCCCAAGACTCATTTATAATTTTACAGCAGATTAAAATTTCACTGGTGAATGGGGAACTGCAGATGGAGCTGAGCCAACACTAAAATACTCAGTCTCACTTTGGTATCTTCCAAGTATTTTCTTCTTCAGCACAATACTCTGATATTATTTCTGCTCAATGACCTCCATGTCATGATTCTGCACTTAAAGACAATGAAATATCCAAGAGTTGCACGTAATTGAGGTCAAAGGGATGTCTGATATGTCTTTTGGGAACAGAAGGCTGAATGTGGTGTGAAAAAAGGAAAGGAGGAAAAAAAAATAAAAAGGAAAAAGAAAGCCCTCAAAACACATCCCAAAAATTCTGGCTTGTGGGCAAACAGCCTGTCAATTCAGACAGAATTTAACTGGACAGTGAATGATCTCTACAAAGTGCAACTAAGAGATCATACTTTCCCTCTAGGAATTTCATAGTAACTTTATAGTAAAGGCTCTAGTTTGTAATTACATTTACACTACTGTTTATTTGGAACAAATACCATTATTTTGAGTACACAGACTTCCTTGCCCCACAGGCATCTTCATTGGTTCTGCATCTTCATATGTACATACAGGTACTTGTCTGCCACAAGATATCTCACTTTATGAGAGGTTAATTTATATGCACTTGATAACAATTTAATAATATTGGTCTGGAAAATTAGCAATATCAAATGAACAATTTACCACAGGGTAAGGAAGGGTGTGAAGACAAATTACACGGGCTACTTTGACTTAGTACCTATCTGTCTGGCTGTCTTCCTGCACCTTGCCCCAGTGAGAGGGTATGATGGAGAAAAAGATAAATACGGAGTGTTACGGCAGAACAAATGATGCAGTGCAAGTGTAGTGCTAGTTCACCATCTGGTGACATGTCCACTTACATAATTACAATACAACTCACTTCTTTTACTCATTTTCTAAAAACAATCTGGATTCTCTCATCATTTGAAATACAGAAAGGTTTTTCTAATTCAGGTCATCTTGATTGCACCGAGGCAGGAACCATTAACATGAACATCACAACCATCAGAGCTGACTGGGAAGCCGCACATGGTGAGGCAATGGTGAGAGACAGTGGAGGGGAGGACGATGTCTTCAGCCAGGCCAGCTGCATGCAAAAATGGATGAGGGACCTCAACCATAAACTCATGTAAAGGTTGAAGGGAAAATTTATCTTGATGCAGGAGAAAATTACATTAACTTTGCTTAGTACAGTCTTTTGTTTTTTGTTTTTTTTTTAGGTTTCACAGTCTTACCATTAATACACTGCACTGAAGGTAAGGCTCCGCTTATTCTTTTCCCTACCAGCTCATGCTCAGACAGGCAAATCTTTGCCTATGGCCTCAAAACTAGGACCCTGGAAGTACTTACTAATCCGGCAGCACACCTTTGCCTGATTGCTTGAAAATCTCTCCCTAATAGAGTGTGCCACATTTCCAGCCTCTCTTCCAAGCCCCTATAAAACACATGCTTGAAACAGAATTCAGAAATGAACGACTCTCCTGTAAACTGAAAAACCTCCATTAGCCGGCAAGCAAAGTTTATCAAAATCCTGCTGCCTGTAGCTTGACCAGCGCCAGCTAAACTCAGGACTCCAGAGGGGAAACATTACCGTCTTTATGCACTGAATGATCTGTATCCTGGAAATTGTACATGTGTAAAACATCTATAGACTACATGTACTGGGTTGAGAGAGAATATTGTGAACCACATTGTCATTTGACATGGGCAGGCAAACCCCTAGTGACTTCAGTAGAACTAAATCAATTTACTAGATATTTTAATTGTATTTTGTATGTTACAGGAGTTAAGGTCCTGTGTTTGTTACCAGCATCACTGTGGAACAATCATTTCCCCTTCACCCATTTAAATAACTTAACAATTTTTTCCTCCTACCTAGATAATTTTGCTCTGTTAGTGACTGAAAAACTTCCCACATCATCTACTTCTCCTTCCAAATCGGAATATTTTGATCAGAATTTGTGGATTTTTTTTTTCCCAGAAAAGTATATATTCCTCCCTTACCACAGTAAAAAACATGTACGTTATAAAGGTAGTTATTTGAAGGATAGATTTTCAAGAAATGTAAAAAAAAAAAAAAAGTAATAAAAAAGAGAAGTCATTCAAATGTTTATTTTGGAGAATCTTTTTGTTAAATTTTAAGATCTGTTGCCAAGAACATTGCTGTCTTCCCTTCCCCCTTCCTTACCTGATTGAAATGCCTGAAGATAATTGGTTTCTAAAAGGTAAGAAGGTACTTGAAGCTCGATCTACTGCCAGCAGAGGTAGGTCCTTCAGGTAGCTAGAGAGGCTTTGCTAATGAGATCCTAGTTCAATCATTTACATTTCTTTGGTGGTTATTTTCTTATGCAAATTAACAGACTTTTCACCACATAGAAACAGGCAACAACTGACTGTTAAATGAATTGCCTCTCTCTTAATGAAAACATCCAGCTTCTTCTTTCTTATGAGTTTACAGAAGGTTATTTGTTTGGATTATTATAATCCACACTACTTTGATGTTCAGACCACACTGGGGTTTAGAAAACAACTCTATTAACTGTAATTGCCACTGCAAAGTTTGTCCCTTCAGTGAAATACTACTACGTTTTAATCAAAGGATGCAAAGACAAAAGTTATATACAACATAATGAAGGCGGCCTAGGATATCCAAAGGCTTTTTTTTTTTTTAAATAAGGAAGCAAGCCACCATGAATTTCTTTATAGATATTCAAAGG
Source organism: Pterocles gutturalis (assembly GCF_000699245.1). Lineage (NCBI taxonomy): Eukaryota > Metazoa > Chordata > Aves > Pterocliformes > Pteroclidae > Pterocles > Pterocles gutturalis. The sequence continues at coordinate 111,432 of NW_010097577.1, forward strand.
AAGGAGGTAGGAAGTGTTAATAAAATTAAAAGAGGAACTATTTTCTATCATTCAGTTAACATGCTAACAAGGTATAACCCTCAAAGCAGTTAAGTGAAAGGGACAGAATAACTTTTTTTTTTTTTTTTTTTGTATTTTAAGGTGTATATTTCTTTTTCTTTAACAGGAAGCAGGCCTTCAACCTGGGGAGGTGGTGATGGAGGGAATAAAGAAAAGGAGCTAGATCAGTGGGAAGCTTTCATCATCTCTCCTGGATTAAACACAGGAAAGAAAATAATATCCTTAATTCCCTTCTACATTTTACAAGAATGACAGAGAAAGACTGTGAGGTGACTACGGTGTGGTAGAAGCAAATGGTTAACTGCATGCAAATGTAGTGTTGAGCCTTAATTTGCTTCTTTATTTCCTTTCTCACACTATCTGAAAGCTGCTGCTGCTGCTGCTACCAGGCGTCAAGAACATGATCCTATTTTGTTTGATGTCACAAAAGATCAAGCTGAACTTTCCTTAGCCTCTAGCTATTTTGAATTCTGTAATGAAGAGTTAATCTATGCACAACTAGAAGGTTGAAATTATACTTTTTTCTGTTCTCAGCAAAGGTGTAAATCCTTGCAGATATTCTGAACCCCCCTGGGAGATCCTTCCTCATAACACATTATAGCCTGTTGGGGATTATTTTTAGATTCTTTTTTTTTAAAACAAATCTCCTCAAAACTCTGCAAATATTTACTGGTTAAAGCTTGAACAAAGAAGTGCTTGAAGAGGGTAATTTTTTCCTCTTAATCATAAGGCGCCCACATGCCTATAAAAATAATTTGACTCATTTTCTTCAACTTTATTTATCATTTACCAATGTTTCTTGTGGCGCTTGTAATGACATCAAGCAGGACCAATGTATTATGCACTGCATATTAGAAGTTAACCTCCAGTTACAAAGCTATTTCAAACACTGTACTGCAGAATCTCATGCATTTTCATCACTGTACTTACATAGCTGAAGCGTATTTTTAAATGTCTCTTCCACTCTGTCATCTCTCAGCTTTTATTACAAAGTGCTAAATATGCTTCTAACACTAGTAAGCACACATTCCCATCAGCTGAGAAACAAGTGAGTAACTAGTCACCATTCTCTACTGACAGGACAGATATTGCGCAATATGCCAAACTTGACTCTATTTTCAGCTATTTGCTTTACTTATTATTTACATGTTTAATTAAGATAGAAAACTTGTATATATTATAAACAGTAATTAATTTTTTTAACTCATAGAATCATAGAATCATAGAATGGTTTGGGCTGGAAAGGACCTTAAAGATCATCGAGTTCCAACCCCCCTGCCATGGGCAGGGAAACCCTCCACTAGCCCAGGTTGCTCAAAGCCTCATCCAGCCTGGCCTTGAACACCTCCAGGGATGAGGCATCCACAACTTCCTTGGGCAACTTGTTCCAGTGTCTCACCACCCTCAAAGTAAAGAATTTCATCCTAATATCTAGTCTAAATCTACCTTCTTCCAGTTTAAATCCATTGCCCCTCGTCCTGTCACTACATGCCCTTGTAAAAAGTCCCTTTAAGAATAATTACAGGTTATCTCCTTCCAGCTCTAATTGTTAACTTTCCATGACAAGAAATAAAAACATTTCATGAATATTTCCACTCCAGATTGTCTGCATTACTAAGCAGGGACTTTTCCACAGTCCGGAGTGTGTCTTTTTTTGGTTCTCTCTGTTAACAATGGAGCATGAATAAGGGGCAAACAGATCTTCTGCAACTATGTCTGTGCCGGCAAAAGCTGTGGTTTTATATCACAATCACTAGTTTGAGCTAGTCTTGTGAAGGATATAAAGTCCTATGTGAGAAGCGTAACATCAAGCTTAGCTAACAACGAGCACAAACTCTTATTGCTACTAGGATTTTAAACAAAGGAAACCAAATTAGTTAGCAGCATTTTAAAAGTGAAATGCAGTGAAAACATCGTGAAATACTGCACTGCAATAGTGGGCAAATACTGGAAAACTGAAGGATAAGGGTGGATTTGTGCATTGATTAGCACAATGGAGTTCAAAGTTGCTGAGTTCCATCCAGATACCAGCACTAAATAGGGATAATAATGAAAAGATTCATTCATTAAGATACATATCTGTCTTTATCGGAACCTCTTGCACTCATTAAACTTTAATCAAAATAACAGTAAGACTTGACCAAAATACTTAGGAAAACTAGCTTTCCACTGGAATTTAGACAGATTTTTTTTTCAGTAATGCTCATAGCTTGGAAGTGAAAAAATTTCTCTAAAATATCGATAAGAAATTTAAGTCAAGATAAATTACAAATTAAAAGGTTGAATTTAGGTGCAGCTCAAATTTGGAACAAAATTTTGGATTAGATTTTGTACCTTGACTAAATTTGATCTGGATGCAGACAACTATCAGTCAGATCACAAAAATTCTTTCAAAACCCCTGAAATACAAACAGACATACAGCTTCTCAAGTTGCTTCATTTAGTGCGTTTTTAAACAAAGTGCAATTACAGGATAAATTTCACACAAATCAAAGTACCATTTTACTGCTGATGCAGATGGAAATGCATTGCCCAGGAAGAATTTCAATTTTAGTTAATTTTCAGATCATATATTTACATGCAGCACTTCCTTACAAATGTACATTGTAGATGTATTATATTAATGAAATAGTATTTATGAAACAGTCATTAACATGCACGAGGCAAATTGCATCAAAAATTAGAGGTTTTCTGCTCTGCCATTAGAGCTACTTAGCTGACTGTCTATAGCACAAGTATCATTGCTTCACTGCATGTGGACAACTATTGGAGTAAATGGGACTACTCATGAAATATTTAATTACTGAATATAGTAGTTACGGTGTTGTATGTGCATTTTTTTGCTTAGCAAAACTGCACAAACATCTGCCCTCACTCTACCCGTGAGTGTGTTACGGTCCAATTCAGAACTACATCCATTACTTTTCTTACTTTCTGTAAACTCTCAAATGCTGGTGTCACAACTCACTGCCACTGATGGCCCTATATACATCCAGGCACTTTGAAGCCCTGACCAAAAAGGAGGCAGCACTTTTTGGGCAATTGGGCATATGAATGCTCAGTGTGCTTTGAACCTTCCGAAGACTACCTTCCCAGCCCAGCTGCGGGTCATGGACCTCCAAGTCTCAGGGCTTGGTACGACCTTAAGACAAGGGAATTCAAACACAGCTGGAGAACGTGGGTTTCTGCTTGTTGGTGCAAGGAATAAGAATTTCCAAGAAGTTATGACGGTGGGTGGAAAATACCAGGCATATTGACTGCTGACAGAAGCCACATTTGTGCCAAAACCAAGAAAGGAATAGTCAAGAGCAAGCATTCTTCTGAAGCTGTTACCCCTGTAAGACTGCCAACTGAAAGGGAATGTGTGATATCTAGGACACTGTAAAGCAGTGTCTCTATGGCACACAGCTTTCAGCAAATTTACCATCTTCAATTTAAGCTATCTGTATGCTATGATGTAATGCTTGTTTTTTCTTCAGTCCTCCACTCTCTTTCAGAATTTGTATATTGTATTCTTCTCCCTCTCCACAATTTAATAGCTTCATGTTGTGTGTGTTGATATATACGGCAGACAGAAACAAAGATAAACAAAAGAATGCTCTGTTCTGTTCCCCAGGGGGAAAAAAATAACAACAACAACAACAAAACAATTAATTCATTTATAAAAGTAGGACTTTATGGCTACACAATGATTCATCATGTTAACAAAATAACAAAATCAGATTTTCAGACTGTGTCTGGATTCAGCCATGAAGGAATAGAATGTGTTGACAAAAAAAACCAAACTTGCATTATATGCTTTACCTCTACATAGACACATTTCTTGCCTTCTAGCTTATCAGCTTTGGTACAGTTTGCTAAAATTTTACTATTTTAATCTGATATTACTGCTAAATATGAAAGACACAATGCTTTTATCCCTGAACCAACTCTGAGCAAAATCACAAGGATTCAGAAATGTAAATGAGTGCTAAAAAAAAACCAGACTGGGAGGGAGAAAGAAGAGAGAGGAGGAGAAGGAGAAGGAATGAACAGTTATCCAAACTCGCATATGCAAACGAAACATATGGTTGAGCCTGCTTATTCCAGAAGCAATATACTCATTGAGGATGACTCATAAACACATGTATAATACTTAGTACAATCTAAAATAACAAAAAACAGACCATAAGACCGGTTTAAATGTAAGATGTTTATACTGAAAAAAACTTCTTTGTATTTGTCTTAAGTACGTGCTACATATAAATGTGCTAGCTATTTTTCCTTCTTTCTTTCTTCTTTTGTGAGGAAAAGAAGCAGTAGCTGCAACCACTCTGTGATACATGAACACATCTCTAGTCTGCAGAAACAGACTTTTTTGAATACATGCTAAATTTTAAAATGAGCTGATGTATGAGCTCATACACAAGTTCACAAAGTGGAAAGAATTTTATATTGATAAATTCAGCATAAGTGAGTTTGAAGAATATCAAAGATCTATGCAGAGTTCTTCAATCTATCAAAAAATCAAAACATCGTGACATTCTTTTTTGAAAGGGTAAAGTTTGCAAAATCTTTTCCCCCTACAGAAAAACTCAAACTCAGCTGAACCTGAAATCTCTGGTCTATAACTGCCTATATAAAGTCAACAATATTTTGGATATTAGCTGCTGGATTTTAGCCAATAACTGTCATTCTAACATAATGTCAGGGCACAGTCAGGCTCTAAAACCAAAACTTGGCATCAGGGTATTTTCCTAGACCTGACAGTGTAGACAAATGTTTATGCTTAAGGCATCAGGAAGCTCCTCAAAACACAGAGTAGAGGATAACACTTCTACAATACAACAAAAGGCACTGGTTGCCCAGAAGAGGCATGAGGTTGCCTCCTGATTTCTGAATGATACCTGGACCTTGGCCGGGTCCTTCTCTCTGTGAACCAAGTAAATGAGGTCCATCAGATGGGCTTTCCTGGGGCTGGACAGACTACCCTCATCTACCTATGGCTTGGGGGCCAGAGGCTAGGCAGCATCAGCTCTCCTCCAACCCCTTGGCAGGCACAGAGGGCATTCAGCTGATTGCACTGTGTTTGCTGATAAAGCAGCCATTCCCTGTTTCCTCCAGGTGGAAGTGTCCCCTGGGTTACATCTGGCCTATCAACTATAATTGGACTATCTGCTGGTTTGCATAATCTAATTAGCCACTCTTTTCACCTTCCCTGCTAAGGAGAGCAAAGACCTTTGCTTAACCTTTCGCTTTCACAATTTAACTCATTATTAAAATACAACTACACAGTGACTCCTCTACCCTTCCCAGCCTTTTTTTCTACCTCCCTAAATCTTAATTTTATTCCATAATTGTTGCTATCTATCCTTGCCCTGAAAGCAATCTCATCGATCGTTTTTCTTGCTACCAGGAACTGCACAGAGATAAAGGGAAAGAATAACAGAATAAACTTGTAGGAGAAAAACATGTATTACTCTGCTAGAGAAGAGTGAGGTGAGTGAACTTTAGGTGTCCTTAGAATTGAGGTGAAATACAAGGAATTCAAAATTCTTAGAAAAATACATTTGAGTACGATTGTATTCAAACTAAATACAAATTATGGCCATTTTGCAGACTGCTTATACTAGAAACCAATTCCAGGGATTTGAAATGTTTACCGCAAGACAGTGACGGTCCTTTTGATGTTCTTTTCAAATAACAGAATTAGAGATCTGGAGACAGAGAGTAACCTTTCAAAGAGAAAAGGATTCAAAATTGCTATTTTGTTCTAACTGCAAGGAAATCTTCAACCCAATTTTCACCAAAAGGCTGTAATAAAGGGAATAGGAGTGCAACAGAGGTGTGCTGAGACCATACTCTTATGACAAAACCATGCAGTCCTGTCTCTGCAGGTAATACAGAGCAAAAAGAGGACAATGCTTGATAGGACATGGCAAATCCCTCACTCCTGAAGCAAACTGTAGTGTAGATACTATAATGCAGCAGCTTAAGAGAGACTGAACTACATTACATGTTATGGTGCATCCTCACAGAGTTTAATGCAAATGTGATGTTTTTTTGTTCAATGCTTTATGAAACCAGGCAGTGTAAAGTATGAATAATACTGGTATTATTAAATTAATATAGCAAAGCACTCAACAGCTCAACTGTAGCAAATATTTTTTGTGATTAGAAATGGGTTTCAAAACATATTCCATGGAAAGGTCATTGAAATGTCTTAATAATAAATAATTTCTTTTATAGACATTATTGGAAGGTCTATGAAATGTCTTAAGCTACTGACAAACAAGGAAAAGCTATAGAGCCAAATTCTCCATTCATTTGCAGCAACTGTAGGTCATTATTTTCTGCAAAATGGAGAGTTGGCCTCTCTGAAGTTTGATAACATTTTTTTATACCATGTCTGCCTGGTCCTTGGCACACACAGGAAATATAATTAGGTTTTTAATTCTCAGTTGGTTGGCCTGCAGACTTAGGAGAACACAAACAAATAAAAAATGTTTTAAATAAAATATGTTCTCCTAGCCAATTCTGGATGTTGGAGGAAGGCAGATGAGCATGAGAAATAAATTTATCTAGGTTCCCTTACAGGTTATTTGTTGTTTATTTTAATCTATTTGATCTTCCACAAGTTGCTGACTACTATCTTACTTTTTCCAAGGTGTGGAAAGGTTACTCTAGATATAGTTACATGCATATCCCTTTGTGTAAAATAAATAAATAAATAAATAAATAAATTTTGCTCTCTCTTTTTTCTCCCATCTGCCGTTTCTCTTATTATGAAGTAGAAAAAGGAACCAGTTTGTCCCAGTGTGTCTCAGAAACAGTGCCTCATTTTTGCACCCAGGAGTAAGTTAAGACCAGCAGTATTCTGTAACAGAGGTGTTAGTAAGTCACTTGCAGATTTGTGGGACTTAATTCTGCTTCTGTGTTGGGACGTAAAAGTACTTATGGCAGGGTGGCAACCACCTGATTTGGCAAATAACCAAAGTCCTGTTATTTGCAATAACAGAATAAATGTTTGCAATTCCTGTCCAGGTTACTGAAGCTCTACAGAATTCATAGAAAGCACCCTCCATATACCTACATTGCTCTTAAATTTTAGAAAGTGTAGGGCTGCTCAGTTACTTACAAAATGTGCTAGGAAAGGGTAAAGGAGAGTCCATCACCTGATTTGGCAAATAACCAAAGTCCTGTAATTTGCAATAACAGAATAAATGTTTGCAATTCCTGTCCAGGTTACTGAAGCTCTACAGAATTCATAGAAAGCACCCTCCATATACCTACATTGCTCTTAAATTTTAGAAAGTGTAGGGCTGCTCAGTTACTTACAAAATGTGCTAGGAAAGGGTAAAGGAGAGTCCATAATGAGATCTACAGAAAAAGCATGCTGTTCCTAATGTGTCTGTTTGCCGATAATGGCCCTTTAATCTGATAAAAACAAGTTTATCTCTGGCTCCTTCTGGGGTACATGATCGTGTCTGAGGAACAAAGAAGTCAAGGAAAAAACTCCCCTATGCTTGGGTCCATGCATTGTTTCTCTCCACCAGCTGTAGAGCTTAAAGTGTTAAAGGCATCTTGAGATAGACAAGGAGCCTTGGGAAGGAGAACGGAGCACAACATTACCCGCTTAGGTGACCAGTTGCAGAGAACGGCATGGATGCTGCCCTGGACACTGAAGAGTTCATGGATGGCTGGAACATTGAGAAATACAACACCTATCCAGGCTCCTTACAAAGTCAGGAGGTAGTGCTACATGCTATACAGAGTTTTTGTTGAAAGGCACAATCCTCCCCTTTTTTAATATTTTTGACATTTTCTCAAGAAACACTGAACAATGTGTACATGTCTGGAGAAAATTATTTTTTTAAAAAGGTACTGTAAACATATATGAATCAGTTACAGTGGTGTCCCACGAGGGTCTGTCTTGGGACTGGTGCTCTTCAACATCTTTATCAATGACATAGATGAGGGAATCAAGTGCACCCTCAGCAAATTTGCAGACGACACCAAGCTGAGTGGTGCAGCTGATATAACAAAGGGAAGGGATGCCATCCAGAGGGACC
>NW_010097578.1:0-13525 GCF_000699245.1 Pterocles gutturalis
GCAGGGCCAAAGGATTGTGGGTCGTTGCCCTTTGCAGACAGCTGTCCCTCCCGGGGAGCTGCCGGAGGAGCGGGGAGGATCGTAAGGGGTGGCAGGAGCTGATAGCCATGTGCAAAGCACCTTTCTCTTTTGACTTCGCACAGTGTAGCAGGTAGAGGCGCACACCAGCTGATGCCATCTGAGTTCACTTGTCCCAGCGTGTAGGGGAGAGGCATGCTGTCCCCCGGTCGCAGTGCTGCTGGGGTGCCACAGAGCTGCTGAGGAAGGGGAGACTGCAGAGGCTGGGGCACGGCCACTGATGGGCCTGCTTGGCTGCTCGTCCCACGTATGTCGGGACAGTCCTGCCCTTGGAGCTGTGGCCTTTCCCGACTCCTCTGGACACAGTTTTGACACTAGCATACCTCACGGTTTTATGCCAGACTCTCTTTGCAGGTGGGGAGTTGTGCTGGTGCAGTTACACTGGTTTAAATGCTCATATTGTTAAGTATGTATAAGCAGTCTTGCTTAGATGGAGTTTTATCTTTCACCAAGAGCAATGCTGGGGAACCAGAGTGGTCCCTACCGCCATCATGCAACAGTGAAGCTGATTCAAGCCTTCAGCTGAAAATTTAACAGTGGTCTTTCTCAAGTAGAGTAGCTTTTTGAAATATCATTTATGACACATTTTCCTTTCTCCAAATCTCTCCCTTAAGGTTAACAAAGTAAATCTCCAGGACTATATTGTTAAGAGGCCTCTGCTTAGCAATGAAACAAATGTTTAGAAAACCAGTAAGATTTTTTTATTGAGTCAGCCTTCTGTTTCTTGTATTTTTAGCATTTCATTAGGTCTCCGTTACCTTTCTTGGTAATCTTGATCTGATGTCATAGGGACAGCTGGGCACCTTTCCTCCTTTATCAATTATCCTTAATATTTGTGTCTCCTTAGAGAAAATGCCGTGCTGTATTTTTCTGATATTCCGGGGCTTTTCGTCCACTAGAGGGAGGTGTGCGCAAAGCGTGCGTTGATCTTGCTGTTAAACTGCTTCACTGCCGGTAAGAACAAGCACAGATTTTAATTAGAGTGCATTTACAGCAGGTAAAAATATTCGATGAAAGCCATTTAAGAGCCACTGCTAATAAGCTAGGAAATAAAATCAGAAGACTCCGGATTTTATTTTAAAATTTAAAATAACAAATTTGCTGATGTAGTTACAGCTTAACCACAGCAAGAGGTCCTAGCTGTTCCTGCAGCATGCTGCCAGCGAGCCTGTGGATTAGAAGCTGTGGCCAAAGCCGACTCATTCAGCCTGAATGGGCTACTAGAAACAGGTGACACTGGCCCAAGGGCAGGGAGAATAAAAGCAGTTAAGGATCCCGTGGCCATCACGTCACACACATTTCAGACATATGTACACTGTGTCTTTATTAGTCTGTGTTTTATGGATAGCTGTGTATTGATGTGCTAGAAGGTCTTTAAATGGTTGTCAGGGATTTTTTTAAAGACCTGGGCTGAAGTGCCTGCTAATCTGTATGCGGCATATGTGGCCAGATTAATTTTATGTATTACAGTGAGTGAGGATTGGTTTGCTTGTCAAATGAAAATACATGGAGACATTTAGTTAGATCCGTCTATGTATGTCCATCTGTCTATCAGCTTATTTGCACTAAGTGGAGACAACAGCGTGCCTCCTGGTGCATGCAGGCTGCTCGCGGGTTTCACTTCAGTGCATGTTTTTATTTGGCTTCAGCTTCCTCTTTCCTCCTTACTGAGACAGATGTACCGGACACAGAAATGAGCGTAGAGAAAAGCTGCAGAACAGCATAAGCAAGGCCAATGAGAAGGATCTTGCTTTGCTTTCTGTTCTGCTGAAGTATTAAATGCATTTTCCTTCTTTTCCCCAGTCTGAAATTTTATTTATGTCTCTAGGGAGGATTCGTGGCCCTTATGATCCCTGGCCAAGTTTGCAGGCAGTGGAAAAGGCTGTTTAATACCTTCCCACTACAGTATTTCCATCACAAATATCACTTATTTGATAGTAGCCACACCTGTTTAAATTTGCACTGGTTTACGTTTGTTCCAATTTGACATTAGTTGTCTGTGAACTCTGATGTACAGGCAGCAGGTGAAAAATGAGCAAGACAGCAGCCATGAAAAAAGTTGTAAAATTTTATTGCCTTTTTGTTCATGTTTTACTAAAAAACATCATATTGCCTGTCCACAGCACAGTTTTTGTAGCAGCACAGTCTAATGCCTTTATTGGGAGACTTTCTTCATAGATTCCTGTGCTTGCAGCCCAGAAGGCCAACTATGTCCTGGGCTGCATTAAAAAAGGGGTGGCCAGCAGGGATAGGGAGGTGATTCTCCCCCTCTGCTCTGTTCTGGTGAGACCCCATCTGGAGTACTGTGTCTAGGCCTGGGGTCCCCAGCACAAGAAAGATGTGGAGCTCTTGGAATGGGTCCAGAGGAGGGCCACAAAGATGATCAGAGGGCTGGAGCACCTCTCCTGTGAGGAACGGTTGAGGGAACTGGGCTTGTTTAGCTTGGAGAAGAGAAGGCTCCAGGAGACCTCATTGCGGCCTTCCAGTACTTGAAGGGAGCCTATAAGCAGGAGGGGGAGTGACTGTTTACGGGGGTTGATAGTGACAGGACGAGGGGGAATGGTTTTAAACTAAGGGAGAGGAGATTTAGGTTGGATATCAGGCAGAAATTTTTCACTGTGAGGGTGGTGAAGCACTGGAACAGGTTGTCCAGAGAAGTTGTGGATGCCTCATCCCTGGAGGCATTCAAGACCAGGCTGGATGATGCCCTGGGCAGCCTGCTCTAGTGATTGGCAACACTGCTTACAGCAGGGGGGTTGAAACTAGAGGATCTTTAAGGTCCTTTTCAGCCCAGGCCATTCTGTGATTCTATGATCCATCACAAACCTAAAATGCTTTGGAGATTTGAGACAACAGAATTGAATATCTGGACCAGCGGATCCTGTAGCATCTTTGGTAACTTGGTATGAAATGTCCTAGAATATTGTGATTTGAATCATTTTATGTTGGTAACTAAAGAAAGAGGAGCATGTGTGAATCCTCTCTCTTTCAACTATGGGCGTTCCTCTGTCCGTATCTGGGGTAGTTGTCCTCCTACATCATGACAGTACATCTGAAAGAAGCACATCTTGGGAAGATGGCAATCTGGGAGAGCCAGCACAAAAAAATGAGAGTGGTTAAATGCCAGACAGGGACTGTGGTGTAGGTTCACATGAGTGAAAAATGCAAAAGGACAAGAAAGATGTGGTAGTAAGAAGTCATGGAGGAATACCAAGGGAAAAGTGTTCTGTCTGCAAACCCTGGGATTCACAGCTGTGCTGTGATGAAGATGATACAGGCGCATTTTTGGGGCCCAAAGAAAGACTGCAGTAAATTGGAAGAGGAGTATGAAGATGTCCCCTGTAGTCTGGTATTTGACAGGCACAACCGTGAAGCTGAACACATCACAGCATCAACTTCTTTATAAAGCTTGACAAGTGACTTTGGTTTTGTTCTGACTGATGATGTTCATAATCCTCAAACCCCAAAAAGGGAAGTTTTGTCTGCTGAAGACATGCCAGAGGCTTTAGTTGTATGTACATGTGACTGATGGTATCTTTGTTCACTCTCTTTTGCCTCTGTTGTTTGGATAGTTCATACTACTTGCCAGAGTGTCAGGGTGACATTTTCCTGGTTGTTTTAATTTTGATTTAATGTGGGGATAGAAAGAAAAAAGTAAGGCCTGTTTCTGCTTGAATTCTTTTATGCCTGCAGCATTCTGAGGGCTCCTGTGCATGGGTTGACTTTGGTTTATTCACTTAGGCTGAACAGATTACTGATTTTTTTTTTTTATTTGGCTTTCTTGTCTGTGTTAAATGATTACATGTTCTGTATTTAATCTTAGATCGTTATGGATTTTAATTGCTACAACCAAGGATGGATCAGCTTCAGTAAGCCTGCTCAGCTGACCATTGCCGTATATTATTTCCATCAGGCTGTGTTGCTTGTGGCTCTCATTTTTTCGGGAAATTTAACAAGTGCTTAAATGTGTTGCTCAATCAGCTCACATATGTTGCTGGATCAACTTGCATATCTAAAGGATATATTTAAGGAAGTGCTTAAGGGCCTGGATGAACTGAAACCTTTAAAGGTTAGCCTGTAGTCAGCTATTTTATTTAGTTACTTTACACTGCAAAGAAACTCTGCTATTTACTATTTCTGTACCAAAATGAAAATCTGGAAAACATGGCTCAAGTGAAGCAGGATTATTAGACATGCACTGTTATGATAGTACAAGAATTTTCCCTGTTGTTAGTTTTGATGGCTGCCTGTTGAGGAAACATTGTTTTCTTCTAGGAGAACATAATTTTTAATTTTTCAGAAGCACACAGGGAGGAACTATATGAATTTAAACTTAAATTGCACAGCACTACCCTTTAGCTAGTATCATAATATCCCAGAGTAAATTTTAATTTCTAGGGCTGAAGATATAAAAGAATGAAGAAATGAAGAACAGATTATCATCTGAAATTCACTGGCATACATTTAGATGCTGTGACCTATTCCTTTTACAGTATTGGCTGTATTTTGAACGAAGCTGCGGTATTTCACAGAATAACAGAAAAGCAACAGTCTAAAACTGCAAGCAGAAGCAAACATAGAGTTACAGATTCCTTAGGCATAGTAAGCAGCAAGGGAGGGTGCTCCATGCTTCTTCTAATCTTTTTAGTCTTACTCGTATTCCTGTCTATCAAGAAAAATACAAATTCCTCAATTTTGCAGAAGAAAGTCAAAGTGCCAGTAGTCTGCACAGTTATTTGCTGAGCACCAGCCAAATGATCAATATTTTTTAAGCCCAAAGGCATTTGGAAAACTAGCTCTTGTTTAGGCAACTCCTGTTTGAGTTCTGTTGGAGCTAGTCACCTAGGCATGTTTTCAAGATTTGCCAGTAACTTTTGGAATTAGTAATTTCTCTTTAATTTCTTGAACAGTTTGGGTTTGAGAAGATGTTCTGGCTTGGAGAGGGAAGTCCACCTCCAAATATGTGTATAGTTAAGTATCTCATTATTTGGTCATACAGGTTTAGCTATCTGGGTAGTCTCTTGAACATGTGGGCCTTTTTAGACTTTAAAAATACAGATACTGATTATTTTTAAAGTGATTGTCGTTGGTGTCCACAAGGTGCATTCATTTTCCTGAGAATTCTGTTGATGCCCTTGTTGCCAAATGACTATCAATATAACTGGGAGGAAATTCTGGTTCAGAAAGCTGAACTACAAAACTGTAATGAGAGCTAGACGGACACTTTGATAAAGGCATAGACAGAAAATATATGCACAACATTTTCATTTCAAACAAGAATACACCTGTGCACAAAATGAACTAAGATTATCATAGAATCATAGAATGCTTTGGGTTGGAAGGGACCCAAGATCACTGAGTTCCAACCCCCCTGCCATGGGCAGGGACACCTCCCACTAGCCCAGGTTGCTCAAAGCCTCATCCAGCCTGGCCTTGAACACCTCCAGGGATGGGGCATCCACAGCTTCTCTGGGCAGCCTGTGCCACTGCCTCACCACCCTCACAGGAAAAAATTTCTTTGTAGTATCTCATCTAAATCTGCCCTCTTTCAACTTAAAACCATTACCCCTTGCCCTGTCACTGCACTCCCTGATAAGAGTCCCTCCCCATCTCTCCTGTATCCCCCTTTAGGTACTGGAAGGCTGCTATTAGGTCTCCCCAGAGCCTTCTCTTCTCCAGGCTGAACAACCCCAACTCTCTCAGCCTGTCCTCATAGGGGAGGTGCTCCAGCCCTCTAACCATCTTTGTGGCTCTCCTCTGGACTTGCTCGTCTTTTTATGGTTGGAAGCCTAGAGCTGGACGCAGTACTCCAGGTGGGGATTCCCCAGAGCAGAGTAGAGGGGGAGAATCACCTCCTTCAACCTCCTGGTCACGCTTCTTTTGATGCCGCCCAGGACACGGTTGGCTTTCTGGGCTGCAGGTGCACATTGCCGACTCATGTTGAGCTTCCCATCAATGAGCACCCCCCAAGTCTTCCTCCTGATTGCTGCTCTCAATCCATTGTCCACCCAGCCTGTATTTGTGCTTGGGATTTCCCTGGCCTGTGTGCAGGACCTTGCCCTTGCCCTTCTTGAACTTCATGATGTTTGCACAGGCCCACCTCTCAAGACTGTCAAGGTCCCTCTGGGTGGCTTCCCTTCCCTCTAGCATGTTGACCACACCACACAAAATGAGAACGTGTGCAGGGAGCTGGCATGGAAAGGAGGCAGGAAAAAGGTTTCGCAGAAGGATGAAAAAATTAACAGGGAGAGTGAGAAAAGACCTCTTTGCTCCTGGAAGAAATCATTGATGTATACCCTGGCAGAGAAGACAGTCTGCAAAGTCAGGTAAAGGCAGTGAAGGAGCAGTTGGGATGGTAGCTTTGAGGTTTACTGCAGGCTAAATATCTATGTGCCTGTCCTGGTTTCAGCTTGGATAGAGTTTGTTTTCTTCTTACTAGCTAGTGTGGTGGCTTGGATTCAGTACAGGATTTGGTGTGAGAAGAACGTTGATAATACACTGATATTTTCAGTGGTTGCTAAGAAATCAAGCATAGCCAGAGCAGCGGACCCAAATTGGCCAATGAGATGTTCCATATCACGCAACGTCATGCTCAGTATATAAATGGTTGGTCAGGAAGCGCTTTCTCTCTTCCGGGATTGCAGTTTGGGGATTTTCCCTCCTCCAGGAGGAATGGGCTGGGCCATGGTCAGCAGGTGGTGAGCAGTTACATGTATATCATTTGTTTGTGTATTCTATTATCATCACCATCATCATTCTTTATTTTATTTCATTTCAAAGTCATTATCTACAGTCCATTTCTTAGTTCAAAGATTAAAATTAGGTTTCATAGATTATGTAGCTGCTGAGCCACATTTCACTTCAAAAAGCAAAGTTAAAAAGAGATCTGGCAATACCTTTAAGGATTTCCTATTTGTATAGTTTTCTGAAAAACATTTGTCTTGGATTTTGCTTTTACGTTTGTCTTATAAGTTTAATTCTAACTCGTTTTATCCCCTCTCTTCTACTTCCTTAGACTAAAAAAAATTGTCAATTTCCAAAGCTTTTGATTTAGCTTTGTACCTGAAACATGAGAGAGAAATCATGCCTGTACTCCAAGGTATGCATGAGCTGATTCCTGTATACAGGCTCATGGAGAGGAGGGATATGGATGGCACAGAAAAACACTTCAAGGTAGTGTTTTAAGTATCTAGAACTTTCGAACTCTGCCTGTACCCTGTGAAATGCACTTCCAAATGTATCTTCATTGTTACCTTCTTTTAGGACTACATAGTCTATCTCTTTAAAGACCTGATTGACAAGGAGTCTTGGAGTGATGAAGGCTCAGTGTCTGAGAGATTGCTTTGGCACTTGCTTTTGCTGTTTGTGTGTATGCACAGGTACCAGCCGTGTGTGGACAAAGCCAAAGGATACTTCACAGAATATCAGAAATCCAGTGGAACCTTGAGGTGTGTTCGGTAACTATTACTGGTTTTTCTGATGCTCTGTTTAGTTACGCTAGAGTTAACCTGCGAAAAGAGCAAAACCTCAGTTCTTTCTGCAGTCTGAAGTTGAACCTTCTTAGTTTTGCATCTTACGCTTGAGCTTCCCACTGCCCTTACAGTTTGGTGCAAAATGTGTGCCCAACCTAGCACATGCATCATGTTGTACTCCACAGGTTGGGTTGTTAACGATATTCTGAAAAGGGAGAAGAACATGTATTCCCTCATTTAGGTGTCTGAAGGGTGACCTCTGTACCCGTTGTACAAGTAGGTAACTACTGTTCCTGAGCTTCACCTTATTTCTGTTTCTTGTCATGATGCAAGAACTCCCTAGAACACCCTCCAATGTGTCTCAGAGGGATTGTTCTGGGCTGGCCAAAGAAGACCATATTGGTATCTGGGCATAGCCATGAAAGGAATATACAGAAGTCAAGAAAAAAAAAAAAGGAATGATGAGCCCAGAATTTCTGGAAGTCATTTCCAAGGCAGGAACAATACTGAGATACAGCCTGACAGATTTAACTGTTTCCCAGCCCCAGGGATCACTTTCTAATACCCTGAGTGACGAGTGTTTTTTTGTAAGTTGTCTGCTATGCCAATGGGCATGTGATGTTGACAAGGTTGCATTTCTGCATGCATTCCTAAAGGTGATATGGAGAGCAGCTTGGTGTTCACTTTGTTGTAGCTTGCCAGCAGACGTGACAACAGCCGTGTATGATGTTGGAGCGCAAACAGACAGAGGTTGGGACTTCCTCCTTAGTAAATACAGACTGCAATCATTCAATGCAGAGAGGAAGAACATTGAATTAGCCCTCAGCCTCAGCAGAAGTAAGGACAAACTTTAGTGGTAAGCAGTTACACCGAACAGAAATGTGTTTGGGGAAAATTGACAAAAAACAGGAACTATTAATTTCTCAGACTTGTTTCGTAGCTTGTGAATGTCATGATGTACAAAAGGCTTTACAGAGATAATGCAGTGGGAGGAAGTGGCTGCACCTTTTCCTTTCCGTGTTCTGGTGCTGGGAGTCAATGCACTCAGAATTTGCAGTAGCAAACTGGGACAAAATGCAGTACAACAGCTATTCAGATACCTTCTCTTTGCTTGACAGGCACTTCTTTATTTACCTTTGTAGTTACTTTGGTTGGAGGTATATTCGCTACACATTTCTCATAAAGATTTGAGGTTTGCTGCTCTTAAGAGAGCTGAGCATCACTGAGGTTTTCAGCTGTTCCCCTCAAACCGTACATTCCGTGGACCTGAGTTCTGCCATTTAATGGGGTGGGGGAACAGCATGGGACACTGATTTAACTGTGTTCGGACATCCCTGGAGACATACTTCAGCAGTTTCATTATGTCATTATCTGTTCTTTGTATTGCAGTGCTGTTTGGACAGCTTAGACACAGGCAGCAACTGCTGGCCTGAATTTCCCACTCGCACTTAGTGTACAACAAATACCTTCCTTACAGAGGGAGGAGACAGGTTCCTATGAATTTGGAAATCTTGAGGAGAAGCAAAATGCAGCTTAATTTTTATCCTTAATATAAAGAACACAGGTCTACCAAAAATAGGTAAGGTGGACGTGGCCGAGGAGTACGTTGTGAAAAGCTGGAAGTAGCCCAGCAGCAGTGATGTGTCAGGCCCTTTAGAAATGGGAACTCTCAACCATAGTACCAAATACAAAGGGAAAAGTAATTTGTCAGCTTTATCTACTGGTCTGAACAACTTCCATTTCTGTTATTAATTCTTAGATTAACAGATCAAGGTCTGCATGGTGACATAATAAGAACTCAGGACCTGCCACATAGTATCATATTTGTTACTAAAACCCCATCCGGCTGTCATCTAACTTGGATATTTTTAAAAGAAAATTGTGAGAAAGTGGTAGAAAAATAAGGAACATAAGTTGATGTACTGCTCTCTCTACCCAGTTGTACCTTAAAACTCTACTTTCTACAAAAATAGATATTGTCTTGAGTAGAGTGGTTGGTTTTGCCAGATTTCAACTTGTCTCGAATTCCATAGCAAGCGTTGTCACTGGAGTGACAAGTCGGTACTTGACAAGGTCACAGCTTGCACAGGTAAACCATTCAGATTCTGGTTTAAAAAATAGTTTTAGCATAACTGAAATGAAAATTTAGATTAAATCATAACATGGTAAAAGCATGACCAGTTCTGAAGCATCAGAGTAAGATCCTGCCTTTTCCTTGAGAAGATTATAGAGGTGATGAGTTGGATTATTCGAGGGAGAGCATTAAGTGAATGGAAAG
The DNA here is from genome assembly GCF_000699245.1 of Pterocles gutturalis. NCBI lineage: Eukaryota > Metazoa > Chordata > Aves > Pterocliformes > Pteroclidae > Pterocles > Pterocles gutturalis. Next base: position 9,829 of record NW_010097578.1, read on the forward strand.
GAGAAAGATGTTCTGTTTAAGCAGTGGGCTTGGATGCAGAGTGTACCTGTGTCCTACTTTTGGCTGGGACAGAGTTAACTTTCTTCACAGCAGCTAATGTGAGGCTCTGTTGCGGATTTGTGCTAAGGAGAAGCTGATCACATACTGATGGTTATAGCTGCTGCCAGGACAGTCAAGGACTTTCCAGCTTTTCTGCTGTGCCAGTGTCTGCAGGGGCAGGAGAAGCTGGGAGGGAGCACAGCCCCAATGACTAGCCCAAAATTCGGCCTTAGGTTTAGGATTGAGACCCAAACTGGCCAATGGTCTATTCCATATTGTGCACGTCATGCTCAGTATGGAGACTGGGGTCTGTACGGAAATTCTTTCTCGCTCTCAGGGTCGTCTTGCAGTCTCTCCGTCAGCTCTTGCTCTCTTGGACTCTCAGACTCTTATCTCTTTTCCGGGGCTGTGGTTTCAGGACTCTCCCTGCTCTGGGATCATTAGCCAGTAACAGGGTGAGCCTTGGTCATCGGGTGGTGAGCAGTTCTACTGTGCATCGCTCATTTGTATATTTGTGTATACTACTGTTATTATTGTTATCATTATTATTTTCAGGTTTGTTGTAGTTGGGTTGTGAAATTGTTCTTATCTCTTTTCCCTTTAATTCCCTCCCCCAGGAGGAGGGAGGGTGAGTGAGTGGCTGTGTGTTGTGCTGCCAGTTAGGGATTCAGAGCCTGAATTCATGGTTTATCTGCCTCTATTAGTATTTCCTACCCACTCTGGAAAGTAGTGAGGAGACAGAAAGAAGGTCTCCTCACTGAGCACACAGAAGAAAAATGTTCCAGGACAATGAGAAATTCACCGCTCCTCTATGTGTTCTATTCTGGAGAAAATTCTCCATGCTCTTTGATGTCCCATATGAAAATCATTTTGTTTCCTTTTTCCACAGTTCTCTGTCAGTGGTAAAAAGCCCAGACTGTTCAATGTGTGGATTTAATGGCATCCCTGACAATATATTTTCAGAAGCTGCAGCTTTGGTTGCCAGTTTGAAACTGTCTGCTTCAGAGCAAAATACAACCATAAGTAATGCAACCATATGAAATAGAAAATGAAAGAGTATAGGGAGCAGTACATTGCTCTGTGCTTAGTTTCTAGTCTTCATTTTAAATGTGAGTGGACTCTCTCTGACCTCGGCTCTGTTCCTTTCTATGCCAGCCTTTCAAGACAAGGTGAAGGACAGCAGCCCCTTGGTTTGTTCCCTGGCGACTCAAACCCTGCTGGTCCTGAACAGGCCTCCCTCTGGATTCAGCTGGCAAGCGCTGTGCTACCGCTGCCGGAGGGCATGGAGGAGGAGGACCCCTGCCCTGGGAGGCGGCTGTTTGTGCTGCTGGAGCTGTGTGCAGAGCTGATCCCCATTTCATAGGCAGGGGGACGGGTGGGCCTTGGCCCACGGCTCCGTTGGTGTGCTGGCCAGGGAGCCTGAAGAAGCAGCCAAATGCTGGGGCAGGGCAGCGAGAGGAATGCTTTTGGTGGTGACCCAGGAAGGCCACGGACACCCTTTGTCTCCAGCCATTGATAAAAAGACCGTGGAACTTCAGGTGCTGTTTGAGCTCTTCTTCCCTGTCCTACACTGCCCTGCTACTTGCTGCTCCCCGGGCCCCCAGGGGAACCCTGCTGGGCGCCCCAGGCACTCCAGGGGACAGCTGTAGGGGCCTCCTCAGGTCCCGTTTGCACACCTGGGGAGCCCTGCTGTCCCCCAGCACCCCAGAAGGGCCCCCTTTTATCACATACACAAACAAATCTTAACAACAACAGCTTAAAAGCAAATTAACAGTTGCAATCAGACAACAGCAATCAAGTGGGAACTCGAACCCCTTTACCTAACAGGCCTTCAAAGCGAAATAACAGTCACAATTACACGAACCATACTTCAAGCAGGGACTCTAATCCTTGTACTTTAAGCGCTACAAAGCAAAATAACAGTCAAAATTAAACAAATTACAGAAATAAAAGTTATGCCTGTAATCTCTACCATTTACCTCAAGTGGGGAGTCTAACCCCATTAAGTGGGGACTCTAACCCTTTTACCTAGTAGGGACTGAATCCCCTTTTCCAAAAGTGGACTCCAACCCCAAAGGTACGTTTGTAGCCCAACCCTGCAGGCTTCTTTTTGCCTCCGACTTACGGGCAGGCGTTGAAAACCCAGTAAAGAACTTTGTCTCTGCCTGTGTTGAACTTTGTGGGATTTCTGTCAGCCCATTTCTACAGCTGAATGCCCTCTGAGAAGCAGCCCTGCTCTCCCGCATACCATCTGCTCCCTTTTATTTAGCACCAGCAGTGGACTGACTGACTGTTTGGTGCACCCCATCGTCAGGTTGTTGTTAAAGTATTAAAGCAGTATCATCAGCTCCAATATCAACCACTCAGGAATGCTATTAGTAAATGGCTGCCAACTGGACTTTGTACCACTGCCTGTCAGCAGTTTGCAAGTCAGCAGGAGAAAAGCAAGTACAGGCTGTGACCTGAGCATATTTGGCCCACAGTTGAATTTTGTGTTGATCTGAGTGTTTTGGAGAGTTAGCAATGAAGTCTTTCCAGTTTTACTTCTTTGCCTTCTATGTGAAATAAGCAGAATTCTCTATTCCTCCACAGAAATACTATTATTAACCACCATTTAGAAAGCCAGTAGCAAAATGTTAGGGAATGTACCCAGCATAGATGAGAAAGAAATGGCTATCATATGGAAGTTCCAACCTACTTTATATGCAACAGCTCTCCTTCTGAGCAAGAAACAAGACTGTGCCATGCTGCTGATGTCCAAGAGCTACTAATTCACCATCTACCTTTCAGTTAACTCTCAGCTGTGATTTTTAAAGTCTGTAACTGGTTATGGCTTAGCTATCCAGTCACAGCTCTTCAGATATGACTCACTGACAAACCTTCTAAAGGGGCTTTGCACCAGGCTGGCTTTGTACATTAGGTATCAGCTGAGAGGTTTCTGATGTATTCTTTGTTAGGGGAGTTCCTACCATGTGAGAATTACTAAGACTAGCACGTTTTCTCATTTTTTTTCTCAGAGCTTACACTGCATGAGTTTTATAAACTAAACTAGCATTGCTCAAGGTTCTGCAATGGGCTGCAGAGCACCAGTTTGGGTACTGCTGGGCTGTGTGCCCGAGTTGTACCCAGACCTACAGTAGCAAGGGGCACCTCCGCAGTGTCCTTTTCCTGCCCACACAGACCTGAGGAATTTTCTGATGATGCTAGTCCCTGCTCAAGAGCGACACAGACAGTGCATTCGTCAGAGCATGTTTTGACCTTTTTTTTTTCTTGAGAACTGGTGTTTTGAATGTGATTCCTGTGAAACACTGAATGTTTCAATATGCAAAAAAGAAGCAGTGGGACTGTATCTGCTATTTTTGATTTCCGCCCCGCCAAGCTGCTCACCACATGAAATAACGGTGAGCACAGAGAAGATCTTAACTCAGGGTGACATAAGTGGTGAGCACAGAGAAGATCTTAACTCAGGGTGGCAGTACCTCCTACAGCACTTTGATGAGTGACAGTTAGCTGAGCCTGGTCCCCATTACCTGCAGCCTGAAAGCTGCAGGAGAAGACTGGGACAGGCCATGCTGGACAGGTTTATGTTGGATGCAGAATATCAGCAAATAGATATTTCTGGGCCAGCTTGCTACAGCCCAAATGATGCGTGAGGGAA